>NC_043983.1:36247900-36270400 GCF_902150065.1 Myripristis murdjan
CCAAACGAGACAAAGCGCGGCGGGCTCCTCTGACCGCGCTTCCGGATAAACAACGAGTCAGTGCCGCGGAGGTCCCACAGCTGTCCCTGCACATGCCTGCTCGCAGCATTTCTGGGAAGGTGTCAAGCGGCTGATTAAATGGCGATTGTTTATTTGGCTACTTATATTACGTTTCAAATATTTTATAAATTTAGATTTTAATATTCCTAAGAGGCGGTAAATTTGGTATTAGGGTCGTTGGCGTGTAAGCGGCGTGTTTTGATGATTGCGCAGACGAGCGCCGTCCTCCCGGCTCCCGTAGCTGCTCCTCCGTGTTCCGTCAGCCACTCACTCAGCCACCCCAACCAACTGCGCCACAAACCCGCTGCAGCTCCCTGAACCACGAAGCGCAGCCCGTGTCTCCAGCCGGCGGCCAGGAGGAACCAGCGGCAGGAGGGTGACGGCGCTCCGGGCCCAGTGACCAGCCCGACGGCTTCGGGTTAGCTTCAGGTTAGCTTCAGGTTAGCTTCAGGCTCCACAGGGCGGCTGCTCGCTGCTAGCTGCTAGCTGCTAGCTGTTAGCTTAGCTAGCCGACGTGTTGACCGGACCTGCCGCCGAGCCTCCGGCCGGGAGCAGCCGACCCGGGAGGCGCTGCTCCGGCTGCTGTTCCGACACCGCGCAGGCCACAGACCATGTAATGTTGTGAGCTGGTAGCTAAGCTAGCTAGCGGTGACTGTAGAGCACAAGGCCCGAGGAACAGCAGCGGGGTGTCAGCCGAGCTGCGCCCAGCTGTGGATGAGCAGGAGCGGGGCACGGAGCTCCGGAGGAGGCCGGTCCGCCTGACACAGACCTGCCCGGCGAGCGCACAGCTTCCCCGGCAGACATGCTAACCTAGAGCCGGCCTGTTAGCTGTGACCTGATTTAGTTGAGATAACAGGGTGACAGAACCTCCAACTAAAATGTCTGAGAACCAGGGCAACGCCAACAACAACAACGTCCCGCTCAACAACAACAACAACAACATGGGGGCGAACAGGATCCGGAACCCCAACATGAACCAGAACCCGCTGATCAACGTCCGGGACCGGCTGTTCCACGCCCTGTTCTTCAAGATGGCAGTGACCTACGCCCGGCTGTTCCCCCCCTCCTTCAGGAGGATCTTCGAGTTCTTCGTCCTGCTCAAGGTGAGCCCCCCTCCCCAGACAGGTAACACAGACAGGTGGCAGACAGGTAACACAGCAGGTAGGACAGCAGGGAAAATCGATTCACTTAAGTATCGCGATTCTTTATTTACTTTTTATTGTTTTTATTTTATTTTATTTTTTGTAACTGAATCCGCATAAAGTCAAAATGCCATGCTGGGCTGATGCTGCAAAGCTCAGCTGAATGTTGTCGAGAGAAAATCTGTCATGTGTGTCTCCAGCAGGGTCCCTTGACCTCTGACCTCCAGCTGTGTGAATGAAAATGGGTTCTCTCCCCTTTGCAGACACGCCCACCTTCTGCTAATCCCATGCAGTTTGGGCCCCAAAGCCTGCAGTCCACATGTGTTCTTGTGGCCTGTTGTAAAATGGTGTGTGTGTGCAGACTGGGGCCTAAACAGTCTTGGAGCTGCATCAGTTGCTTTGACTGGAAAGCTGAGACTCTTGTGGATTCAATGAGCCACATTTGATTCCTGTGTGATGATGTTGGCCCCCATAGCAGCCATTTCACTGCAGGCAGAGGCTTTTGTCAAACTGGACGTCGCTGGAGAAAATGACCTCTAGTGACCTCTAGGAGAATCACAGCCTCATCAAACTTTACACACACAAACTAGAGGAGGATTCAAAAATCAAAAAATAACAATAAATCGTAACATTGAATCGCAGTACCTGTTGAATCAGCACCCAGGTATCGTGATAGTATTGATTCAGGAGATACACACTTTGTCCCAGACCTACAATCCGTCCTCAGTGTGTGTTGGCTGCATCTACACCTGTATTCTCTGTGGCTGCTCAGTCACCTGGGACGCAGCTTCATGCTGACGGGAAAATAAAGCAGGCAGCAGTGAAGTGCCAGATTTTGGTGTGAGAGCTGGGCTCAGGTTCAGAGTTGCTCCATCAGATTAGCAGGAGTCACAGCTGAGGGCTTTTCTCCAGCCGCCACACACACACACACACACACACACACACACACACACACACACACACAGAGTGATGCAACACCACACTGCACTAATCACAGAACAACATCCACAGCCTGTGTGAGGCTGCAGGGCTCAGCTCAGTGTTTTTCCTGTGAGCTGCAGGACATTCTGTCTCAGCGCTCAGAAAGTCCCAGAATCTGAAAATCTGTTTTTTTTCCAGACCTGGGAATGTTTTGGGAAATGATGAAACATCCCTAAGGTTTTGGAGAAGTTGTGGAAACGTTGAATCTTTCCAGGTGAAGCCAGAGCCCATGAAGGGAGAACATTGAGATACACACTTTTCCTCCATCAGATCAAATCAGATGAGTTTTACTGATCACTTCACTCGTCTTCACACAAGCGTGAAGGTGACTGAGAGCCTGCGTGCTGCCGTTCCAGGGAACCAGCCAATCACAAGCCACAGTTGTGGCAGTAGCTATGAGATGGATTTGATTTGTCCTCATGCTTACCGTTACTTTGCTCATCACACCGAAGACTTTCAGGCGTGGGAATGTGCTCCTCAGTCAGGAGGAAACACGGCGATGTCGCCGTTTGGTTTCCTCAAGATGCTTCGATCAGTCAGTTGCACTTTGGATTCGTGACGTTTGTGTGTTTCCAGTTGTCAAGGCTGGACTTTCAAAAATCACCGGCCATAACTGAAGAAACAGTGTAATCAATGAATTCAGCTCCACTGGTTTGTGCCGATCAGCTGATCAGACTCAGAGCCGTTCACAGCGACCAGTTTCACCGCCTCAGCGCCGCCGCCCGTCACCCACACGCCACCTGTCAGTCACACCGAGTGGGCGGGGCATCGGTTTGGGTTTCTGTAGGCGTTCAGATTGTTGACTGGATTAACTGTATCCAAGTCAGATTAGTTTGTAATGTGAGGAAACATTCACTGATGTAATCCACAGGGATTAGCCAGAGACTGGAGTACCGCAGCCCCGTCTGTCAGTCAGTCTGCAGGTACGGAACTACAGACAGCAGGGTTACAGTCAGATTACACAGTCAGATTACACAGTCAGATTACACACAGCCAGATTACACACAGTCAGATTACACACAGTCAGATTACACACAGCCAGATTACACACAACCAGATTAGAAACTGTCAGATTACACACAACCAGATTAGAAACTGTCAGATTACACACAGTCAGATTATTAGTCAGACTACATGCAGGCAGGTGGATGTCGTGTGTCTGTGTTGATGTTGAGGATGAAAGTAGGAGAAATATCTAAGAGCTTGGAGAGACCATGAGCCCTGCTCCTGCTGCCTCCTCCCTGCTCCTCCCCCCTCCTCCCTGCTCCTCCCTGCTCCTGCTCCTCCCCCCTCCTCTCTGCTCCTCTCTGTTTCTGCCTCCTTCTACCTGCCTCCTCCCTGCACCTGCTGCCTCCTCCCTCCTCCTCCCTGCTCCTGCTGCCTCCTCCCTCCTGCTCCCCCTCCTCCTGCTCCTCTCTGCTCCTCCCTGCTCCTCCCTCCTCCTCCCTGCTCCTCAGAGGTCAGTGTTTGCAGCGGTGCAGGTGTGGCCCAGGCCTGTGCACAGCAGCCAAACATCGTCAGCGACACTGCACTGACTCCTCTCTGCTCCTCTCTGCTCCTCCCTGCTCCTCCAGGCGCTCTTCGTCCTCTTCATCCTGGCGTACATCCACATCGCCTTCTCTCGCTCGCCCATCAACTGTCTGGAGGTGGTGAGGGAGCGCTGGCCTCGCGACGGCATCCTGCGGGTGGAGATCCAGAGGAACTCCAGCCGCGCTCCCATCTTCCTGCAGTTCTACGACACCAGCAGCTTCCAGGTGGAGCTGGACGGAGCCGAGGGGGGAGGAGGAGGAGAGGGAGGAGGAAGAGGTGGAGGCGTGGCGGGGCTCAGCCTGGCGGCGCTGCAGCAGGAGGAAGAGGAGGAGGAGGAGGAGATGACCCTGGAGATGTATGACAACAGCTCGGTGCAGGTGAGGAGAGAGCGGCTGACCCGGGGTCAAAGGTCAGCCCTCGGCAGCCAGGTGGGCCTCCTGGAGGAGGACCGGCAGCATCGTTTAAACATCATATTGAGATTATTTTGACTCATTACACAACTACAGTTCACAATTTTAGTTGCAATGGAACGTTTTGCATCACAGTTTTTATTTTCCCAGCAAAAACTGTCGGCATGACGACCATTCAGGAAATATTGTAACACTTTATTTTATTAATAAATGGTAATTTCATAGTTAATCTTTTTTTTTTTTTTTTTTTTACAATTACAACCAATGAAATTTAATTTTACAATTACAAGCAATGAAATAATAATGAATAACATTTCCTTATTACATAGTAAACTATTTAGTAAAGTATTTGTTAATGGTTATGATTTGTAAACCTTTAAGAAATTGTTTGCTAAATATTTACAAATGTTACATAGATAGACGGAGCAGATATTTTATAACACTTTGTTAATGTGTAATAACTGGTTTGTAAACATCTATACACGTCATCTGGACGGGGTTTATAAAGTCATTTATAGTCGGTATGTATATAAGTAGTTACAGTTGTTTACAAAGTATTTGTAAACTATTTAACAAGGGAACATAATCATCAGTTGCAACTTTAAAATAACCATCTAAATAATGTTCTTAGATTTTAACAAACCACAACAGTTTACTATGTAATAAGTAAACATAATTTCATTGTGTGTTAACAGTAAAATATTCATCAGAGCTGTGATGAAGTCACATTTTCTCTCTTTGGCTTTTCCTTTTCTTTTGGCCCTGTGGTGAATCGGGTTGTAGTACTTCATGATAATAATCTGTAACGCTGTAACGTTACAGATTACAGATAATCTGCAACGCTGCCTCTGGTCTGTGCAGTTTGAGCTGGACATCGAGCCTCGCCTGAAGCCGACTCTGAGCGGAGGAGGAGGAGCAGGAGGAGCAGGAGGAGGAGGAGTCAACGACAGCCAGGACGTCTCCTTCAGTCAGGCCGCTAAAGGTACGCCGCCGCCGCCGCCGCCGGACAGGGCGTCTGCAAAAAGCTCCAACACGACAGTGACGTCACCGATCAGATCGGCGAGTTAAGACGTTACAGCCGATCACACAAACTGCATAAAATGCAAAATATGGGCCGATCCCATACAGCCGATCAGATCGGTGGAAAGCCTGTTATTGATTATTACTGATGAGCGGTCCCAGCCTTCGGCATCTCCTGTCACACCTGAGGCCGTCCCAGCAGCTTCAGGTTAACCCTGCTGGCTTTTCTGTACCATGAAGGTGGTTTACTTTTTATCGGGGTATGTTGCCGTGGTAACGTATGCTGAATACCTACCTGCTCCGGAGCAGGTTAAGTTCAGGATCAGAGCTCAGCAGGTAGAAAAGCCCCACCCACTGACCAATCAGCTCTCTGGGAAAATGGCCTGCCCATTGGCTGAGAGCCCAGAGGATCGAGGTTCACAACTTGTGCTCCTTTTTTTCCAAGTTAGGCCGACGATTTTTTCCCCTTTTTTTCTTCTTCTTCTTTTATAAAATTAGACTGATGTAGTGATTTTAAAAAATATTTTTGAAAATAAATGAGGGAAATTTAATTCAGAGGGTTAAATAAAAGCCTGATAAAATCCAGGCCAGCCTCTGGGCTCCTTTAGGTTTCCATTAGTTTGCTCATATTTAGTATTTAGGCTGGCTGCCCTGAAAAGTCCACATGAGAGTTGGTGCCAAATGCTTTACAGTCTTTAAGTGACAGTGAAATAATATTTTAACCAGCAGAATAAACACGAGGCATCAGAGGCTTTATAAAATGAAATATCAAAACCAGTTGAATCAAAGTGACGATTCTGCTGGAGCTCAAACTGAGGGCAGCGGCCCAGCGAGGGTCGCCCCTCACTGTGAGAGAGGGCCAGTTCCTCTGCAGGAGTGTACGGCTGAGTGGGAGACACATTCATTTACTGAACACACAAATGTTACTGTAGTCACATCTACTGCTGCTGTCATGGTGGGGAAGTCAGATTATAATCCCACTCATTTACACATTGACACAGTCGGAGATTTTTTCCCAGCATTCCTTGCGGCTGCAGCTGTGTTGCTTTTTGCCTGGATGATGGATTTATATTCCTCGTATTTATTTCAGATTATTGTCTGCTCCTCCGTTGTAAAGTATGCGGCTCGGGTGGATTTTTCCTTGTCTGTGATTGGTCGTCTGCAGCAAACTCCGCCCTTTTTATGTGAGCACACAGATCTAGATTGGAAAAGCCTGCGTTCAGTTAGCGAGTTGATGTGCGGCTTTATGGGACCGAAAATCCGGATTGCGGATGTCAGGTTAAGTGAAGCCAGATAAGTAAGAGAAAGCCCGGGGATGATAATCCAGCTGCATGGTACAGGCCTCAGGTGTGCACAGGTGTGACCTGCTGCACCTGCAGCCTGCTCACCCATTCAACATCAACACAGCGCCATGGGTGGACAGGCCACCGATGTGCTACGTGGGCCGGCAGTCCCCCGACACTTTTTTTTTTATTACCGTATTATTTTAATAGCTGACCTGTCCATACAACCAGTAGATCAGCGGCTGATTGACACTGGGCTGGCCCAATCACATTGCTAAACAACCCCTTTTGCGTAGTTTGGTCCCGCCTGCATAATGATTTCGGCAAATAAAGTCATTGCAAGAGTTTGTTTACTCAGCACCGGGCCGGCCCCTGAGACACGCTGCTCTGCGGCCCATTGGTTATTTCTCTTCACTGACACGGGGCTCGTCCAATCAGATCACAGCCTGTGGCTCGGTGAGCCGGTGTGCAGTGCAACGTGGGTCGAACGTTATCTCATAGGATCTACTGAGATGGAGAGAAAACGCAAAGGTGGCGCAGAGAAACTGCGAGAAAAAAAGCAGCTGTCAATTTTCAAACCGATCAGACTTTTTCACTTTCAGAGTTTTTCGTAATTTATCAGCATGAATGAAACATGAGCCCAAACTATGCAAAAGGGACATAATCCCCGATGGTAGAGCAGATAGGTGGTGTAGGTTCATTATGTCCTAAGTAGATTACCACAACGTTTTCTTTTTACGGACACTTTTAGAAAAACAATTGTTTTACCTTCTTGACAGTTTTGGCGTGAATCTTCCGCCTTCATCAGAAGCGTCACCAGAATGTTAGATGGTGACGTGCCTTATCAGCTGGTGTTACGGAGGCGTGACCTGTCTGTCAAATTTGACAGGTCGGTCACGCCTCCTGCTGTCAGTTCGCCTCCCTAGGACTGCGGTCCAGGTGTGGATTATGGAGGCAGTGGAGATTAAAAAACGTGCAAGCAGGACAATGAACCGGGACGAGGGAGCATACATGCTGTCGCACACCTGGGCCGCAGTCCTAGGGAGGCGAACTGACAGCAGGAGGCGTGACCGACCTGTCAAATTTGACAGACAGGTCACGCCTCCGTAACACCAGCTGATAAGGCACGTCACCATCTAACATTCTGGTGACGCTTCTGATGAAGGCGGAAGATTCACGCCGAAACTGTCAAGAAGGTAAAACAATTGTTTTTCTAAAAGTGTCCGTAAAAAGAAAACGTTGTGGTAGAGCAGATAGTGTCTCTGTCTGCCGTGCAGGAGTTCAGGGGTTCAATTCCCCTCCTGGACAAGAGGGCGTTTTTACTTTATTACCTCACTTTGTTGTTAACCATGACAGTGAAGTGATTCTTATCATTCTGCCTGTCACTGGCTAGATGACACACACAGTGTGTCATTCAGATTTAAAGGATTTGTGTGGTATACTTTGTTTGTCACCATGACCTTCCTATGTGCAGTTTGGGCTCATTCTCCATTCATGCTGATAGGCACCTGCACTTACTGATCTGAAGTAGATGCCCAAAAGGCGTTGGCCAGTTGTGGCCTGTTCAATAGAATAAAAAAGTTCCAATTCATCTATTGTATTTTATTGTTCCACTATAGTACTATAGGCCAGTATGACTGGGGCAGCCAAGTAATTTGACATATTTGAACAATTTTTTAAAAAGTAACGTAATACTTACTTTTCCTGGTAATTAATTACTTTGACAACGATGTAACTCAGTTACTTTTTAGTAGAAGTAACTAGTAACTATAATTAATTACTTTTTCAAAGTAACGTGCCCAACACTGCTGATGACAGCTAACTAATTGCATGGCATTATGGCTTTAAAGAGTTGCACAGTTGGTAAACACATTTAAGAGCAAAAAGACTGGAAAGGTGTGCGTTATCGAATGTGGTGGGCTGGTCTGCTCCAAAATGCCCGGGACGATTTTTTTTGTCCCAGTGCGCCCCTGCACAGCGCCCTCTGCTGCCACATGCTGGTTCTGCTGCTGCACTGAGCTGTGGCTCAGGTTACATGAGCTGTGTGTGTGTGTGTGTGTGTGTGTGTGTGTGTGTGTGTGTGTGTGTGTGCGCAGTCTGGCCTCAGGAGGAGTATATAGTGGAGTATTCTCTGGAGTACGGCTTCCTCCGTCTGTCGCAGAGCACCCGGCAGCGGCTCAACATCCCCGTCATGGTCGTCACGCTGGGTGAGACACTGACACACACACACACACACACACACACACACACACTTGGATCAGCACCATGTGAGGCAGCTGGATCTAGAAAAAAAAACACTGGCAGTGGGGATTGAGTGATATTGATTTTTCAAGGCCGATACAGTTTATTGATCCAGGACACTGATAATTGATATTTAGGGCTGATATGTACAGGGTGACCCAAAAAAACGGGAATTTTTGAAGTGCGTATTGGCAGACATGTGCAAGTGGCAGCACAGTTTTTAAAAAATGAAAATTCCTTCATTGTTTCTTAAATGGCATGTTTTAAGGTTTCATTTACTATGAATAAAATATTTTTCTTCCATCACTCTTGGTTTTATTGGATTGTTAATGGATTGTATTTGTAGTAAGTTTGAATACAGCAGGGTCAGTATTTACAGTTTTAGAAACATCATCATAAACCTTGCTTTGAATTAACAAATTTTTAATTAACATTATTATATTTGCTTAAAAAATTGCAAAGGAAAATTACAAGAAAATTACTAGAAAATTTACAGAGAAAGAACAATAGTACAGGAAATCACCTGAGGAAAACAAATGATAATAAAACTGGACTTACAATGATTGACATCTGATTCGTAGTGTAGACGCCTGGGACGGCCTTTCGTAACGAGCCCGCCCACTTCTGACGGAGGGGCGGAGTCTCATATCGACCGGCACGTCAATCGGAATGATCATATCCAGTAGCAGTTTTACGGTCAGTGACAGACTCTGGGGATCGGCGGCGCTGATCGCCCAGGATCAGCCCGGGTCGATCCCGGCTCTAGAGGTTTTCAGGCAGCACGAGACAAACAGAGGAACCCGGCCGCAGAGCCGATCCCGAGCCGGTCCAGAACCTGAGGGGAAGAGCAGGAGCGCGGCGGACGGGCCGGTCCTGCATCACGTTCCCCCCCGAGCTTCATACTGACACCCATTTACTGGGACAGAGTACATCTGTCCTCAGGTCTTACAAGGCATTACATTTAGCTGTGGGATACCAGTAGAAACCCTGTTTTGTTGTTAAAGTGTGTGTGTGTGTGTGTGTGTGTGTGTGTGTGTGTGTGTGTGTGTGTGTGTGTGTGTGTGTGTGTGTGTGTGTGTGTGTGTGTAGATCCAATGAAGGACCAGTGTTTTGGTGACGGCTTCAGTCGCTTCCTGCTCGATGAGTTTCTGGGCTACGACGACATCCTGATGTCCAGCGTGAAGGCTCTGGCCGAGAACGAGGAGAACAAAGGTACAGAGTGTGTGTGTGTGTGTGTGTGTGTGTGTGTGTGTGTGTGTGTGTGTGTGTGTGTGTGTGTTGGTTCAAGCTGCTGGCTGACACCTCGGTGCTCGTCAGATTTCACAAGAACTGAACCCTTTGAAACCCGAGCAGATTCATTTGATTTCTCAGGGAAAAGACGACGAGCAGCTGAACAAGAAACGACTTCAAGATTTGCAAGAAATTTGTAAAAACTCACAAGAAAATTACTTGGAAGTTAGGTTAAAAAAGAGAGAGAAAATCATTCAAAAATTATTAAAAAACAAGGGGAAATGGCCAGGAAACTGTATTTGTTATAATTTTTATAGATTTTTATTTTACTTTTTTGGCTAACTTATTTATTCATGTATTTATTAATTTGTTGCTTTCAGGTAATGTCCTTTTTAAAGAACTTTCTAGTTTTTATTTCTTTACTCATTTACTTATTTCATTATTTTTTATTAATGAATTCATTTATTATTTATTCGTTCATTGCTCGTTTCAGGTCATTTCTTGCTAAGCTGCTCATTGTCTTTTTCCCTGTGTGTGTGTGTGTGTGTGTGTGTGTGTGTGTGTGTGTGTGTGTGTGTGTGTGTGTGTGTGTGTGTGTGATGGAGCAGACAGAACAGGGTTACCTCAGTGACATGACGCCTGCCGCCCCCTGCTGGTGGCGGGGGGGCCGACCCTCTGTGTTGCTGCTGCGGTCGACTCACTTTGCTCTCCACAGATTGTAGAGTAAAAGTTTAAGAGGCGTCACGTGTCAGAAAATAAAACACGGACTTTTATTTTGACGTTCTGATCAGCAGGTTCTCATGTTTGTAAGAACAGAAGCTGACGAGCTGTGTGTGTTCCCCGCAGGGTTCCTGAGGAACGTGGTCTCTGGAGAACACTACCGCTTCGTCAGCATGTGGATGGCCAGGACCTCGTACCTGGCGGCTTTCGTCATCATGGTCATATTTGTAAGAACCTGAGCCTCACCTGCACACGTGTTCCAGGTGGAACCCACACTTTGACTTGTTCTCTTGTGTCTGTCAGAGCAGCAGATCACAGAGCGCCGTGATAAATCAGATTAAACAGAGACGGCTCCGTCAGATCAGTTTGATGATGATGATTTAATCAGGCAGCAGGTCGCTGCTGTCAGACAGTCACAGGGTTTTTCTGCTCTGACCTGCAGACGCTGTCGGTGTCCATGCTGCTGAGATACTCACACCACCAGATCTTTGTCTTCATCGGTCAGTTCCTCCTCCTCACGTTCACGTTCGCCCCTCAGCTTCCCTTTCAGGTTCAGTTTGTCATCCTGTGGTGTCTCTGTCCTCCTCAGTGGATCTTCTGCAGATGTTGGAGATGAACATGACCATCGCCTTCCCAGCAGCCCCTCTGCTCACCGTCATCCTGGCCCTCGTCGGTGAGTCCAGGCATCTTCCTTCTACAGCTTTTATGATTTTTGAACGATGTGACTTGATTTTGTAAACTATGACTTGATTAATGGATTTGATGAGTGGCCTTTTGACCTCACCGTTACTCGACAGTTAAACACATGCAGCGATTTTCAAAAAAACAAAACCCTTTCCATCTGAAAGTAAAAACAAACATGACAACAGAACTACTTTAACTGTGACTACTGAGCGGCGAGAGCGGGCGGCGTCGGGTACAGGATGGATTTTAAGATTGTTTTATTTGTTTTTAAGTCTCTGAATGGGCTGGCCCCAGAATACCTGTCCAGAGCCCTTAGGTCGGCGAGTCAGATGGTCTCGGACGTCCCTCGATCGATCTTAAAAACTAGAGGAGATCGAGCCTCGGCAGTTGCGGCTCCTGCTCTGTGGAAGGCATTTCCTCTCACTGTGCGGACTGCCAACAGCCTCTCCGCTTTTAAAACACTTCTGAAGTCGCACCTGTTCACCTTGGCCTTTGGCTGAGTATAGCCACTTCTACTGGGTCTTTTATCTGTTATATTTTACTGTACTATTGTTTTTGTTTTTATTGCTTTTTGCTTATTTTACTCTAAAGCACTTCTTGAGGCCATTGGCTGTTTTAAATGTGCTATATAAATAAAGCTGACAATGTCAGTGTTCATATTCAATATTCAGTGCTCTTCTTGAGCTTCATCGCTTTCTCCTTTTTTGGGTTTTACACAGAGTGTACACATGGTTTTATATGTCAGATGTATTTTTTGCTGTTGCACTTTTCTGTTGTAATCCACCCTGATTAGTGAAATCTCCTAAATGGATTTGTGACATTGCCTTCAGTTATTTCTTGTTTTTTTCTGGAGAGAAAGTCAGTAAGAGGTTTGGAAACAGTGAGTGTGTGTTTGTGTCTTCAGGAATGGAGGCCATCATGTCCGAGTTCTTCAACGACACGACCACGGCCTTCTACATCATCCTCATCGTCTGGTTGGCCGATCAGTACGATGCCATCTGCTGCCACACCAACACCAGCAAACGCCACTGGCTGAGGTGAGTCTGCAGGCAGGGCAGGTGTGCTCATGCAACATCCACATACCATCCACCTTTCAAACACAAGGCAGACTGTCCAATCACAGCCCAGCAGCCTGAGCCAATCAGGTGTGAGCGACGTGCAATGTAGCGGAAACATCCGCGGTTGTGCTGACTGAGTGTGACTGTAAATGTTTTTTGGTAAAAGCGGCCGGCGCATGTTTTCACCTGGATCCAGCTGCTCTGGACCAGATTTGTTCTGTTTTGTTTATATTTGTTTCCTCTGGGACACATAATTAGAAGACAGGGTAGCGCCTCCATTGCTACGCTGATGATATGCAGTTATACACTCCTGATCAAAATTTTAAGACCAGACAGAAAGCTTTTTGCCTTTGCCATCAGGAGGTCATGACAGTGTGGATCCCTGACAGAAAATGACACTGAATCCACATTTTTGCCAAGATTTGGGCTTTTAAAGGCTGTGGTCTTAAACTTTTGATCAGCTGATGAACAGCCTATTTCAGTTTAATGCTTGTTTGCAATAAATTGCTTACTCAATTTTTTTTTGTCTCACTCCCATTTCTTCTTTTTGCATTTTGAAGCTCTACTTAGAACCTTCTTAAGATCCAACAGTGCAAAATGTAAATTCTTGCAATTTTTCAACTGGTCTTAAAATTTTGATCAGGAGTGTATATTACTGTGTTTTTCTACCAAACCAAGTGAAATAAAAAAACAAAAACTGTCTTCCAGTTTTTTCATCATGAAGCGCAGGTAAAGCTGAGGTCCCTGTTATCGGCTCCGATCATAGATAGATAGATAGATAGATAGGTATACTTTATTGATCCCAAACTGGGAAATTCCCATGATCATGATCATGCGTCTAGTCGTCTTTGACCTGCTGTCATCTGGATCAGAATATTAAACCTCCTCCAGGTGTTTGGAACCTCTTTTGACCCCAGTCTCAGTTTTGCTTTTTTCACTTGAAAAATATTGTTAAAATCAGATCTGTAATGAGTTTAAAGGATGCAGAAAGGATTATGATATGTGTTTTTATTTCTTCTGACCCTGACTATCATAATGCCCTCCAGGCCTGAACCAGGTGTTCAGAACCCTCAATTAATCAATCAGACTTTATTAAAATAGCACTTTTCATACAGATACTTGTAACACAAAGTGCTTCACACAGTAAAACAATAAAGCAGTCCCCACCCCCTCAAAAAAGACCAATAATAATAAATAATAAAAAGTAAAAGTAGTAGTAGTAGTACTTGTAGTTCAAGGTTACTGTATATATAGTAACCTTTTAATTCACTGTTTAAATATCTGTTCTGGCTTTTATTCCTTATATTCCTTATTAGCGCATATCAAATCAGATAATGTGTGATATGCATGTGTAAACAGAATAATTCAAAGAACTTGTAATTGACTTTTTTTCTTGTCTTTTTTTCTTGTTTTTTGGTATTATATGGTCATATAGAGGTGATTTTCAAAACTTTCCACCAATGGGATTTCTTGGGACTTTTCCCCCTCACTCAGGACAAACTGAGGATACAGAATCAGTTGAGTTTGCTTCTCTGGCAGTTTGTCTGAGGTTTTTTCATAAAATGACTGGACTACTTTGCATATTCAGTCTCGGGTCATGTAACTCGTGCTGTCTTAGTGCTGTGGTATGCTAAGGAAAGATTGGAACTTTTCACATACACAGCTGAAATTTAGTCATTTAGTTGTTTAAATATTAATTTCTCAAGACTTTTACTCAGAAAGAAAAGTTTTTAGATATGGGGCTCTATCTTTCACACTGTGCTACCTGTTGCCACTACCTGCTACCCATGAATTACGCATTTAGCAGCTTCCACTATCCCTAAACGATATCTGGCAACCACACTACCCGCTATACATTATGCCGACTCCTTTATTTGCGCCTGGAGGTGTGCCCGTGGGCGTGTTTATGCGCTTTCCCTACAATTGCTGTCTTGACGTTAGGGAAAGTGTATAGCAGGTCCACAAAACCACCCGCTATCCCATTTGGGCTTTTACAAGAGCGCATCCAGGCGGTTTCAATGTGCGTCCACTTGGACACATGTGGACGTGCACATGCGGCTCCACCTCCCCAATTAACTCACCTATAAAAAGCCAGCTTGCTTTAGCCTCAGTTGAACCCCTGAGAAAATGGCAGAGATAGTACTAAATCGCAGGTTTCGGTTTTAGGATTTGGGATAGTGCAGCCTGCTCTGAAAGGCAGTGGCACCTGGCACACTGACTGGCGTAACGCCCAAACCACGCCTATGGATAATGTAACGGGTAGCGCAGGTGTTTTAGGGATAAAGGCAGGTGTGCAAGATAGTAACTTTTGCAGGGGAACACCTCTTACGCAATGCTAAATCCCCAAATAACGGGTTCAGGGACTCTGACGTAAGACAGGGCCCCGGATCTCTAAGAATCCAGGTCACTTTTCTTTAGCAGAGGTTTCACAACAGCATATTTAGTGCCTGGGGGAAAATCCCAGTCAGCAGGGAGTGATTTACAGTTGCTAGCACTTCATCATCAAGACAGTCAAACGCAGTCAGGAACCTCCTGAGGTTCCTGCATCCAGGTGAGAGACTACAGGTGAGCTGGTGTTTGCTGCTCTGGAACGACCTGCCTGAGGAACTCATCTTTTATTCATCTTTTGATCTTTTCATTCGTTTTATTACTTTGACCTCTTTTTTTACTCTGTCAAGCTCGATTTGTTTTGTCGTGTGAATGTCAGTGTTCTTGACTGTAAAGCACTCGTTATTGAAGTATTATTATTATTATTATAATATTATTATTATTATTATTATTATTATTATGGTTATGTGGTTTTTCTTGGTAGGAAACCTGGTTTGAATGAAATGCACTGAGAATTGGTTTGTTTTTATTTTTTCTAGATTCTTCTATCTGTACCACTTTGCCTTCTACGCCTACCACTACCGCTTCAACGGCCAGTACAGCAGCTTGGCCCTGGTCACCTCCTGGCTCTTCATCCAGGTCAGAATTAGGATTAAGACTGAGAATTAGGATTAAGACTGAGACTGGCACTGGGTAATCCCAGTCCCAGTCTCAGTCTTAATCCTAATCCTAATCCTGACAGAATGGGAAACACACTGAGGGTCAGACAGTAAATGCTGTTTGTAGTTGAGCTGAGGAACCCAGTGAAGATGCTTCACCTCGTCAGACTGACAGTTGACCACACACACGGCTTAATCCCAGGAGTGGACTTTTCAATTAGGACGGCTCTAATTGGCTCTCAGAGGTCGTCCTAGATTTTGAGAAATCTAGATTAAAATGATCAGATTTCCAGGTCGGGATGTTGTGTTGGTTCAGGAGTGAAAGCAGGTCCTCACTTACCGACCTGTCGGAGAAACAATCGTTTAACCCTTTGAAACCTGATCATGTCGGCTTGATTTCCTCTAAAAATAAGGGAATAAAAATTGATGAGCAACTTGAAAAGAGATAACCCCAAAATTTGGAAGAAATTCTGTGTGTGTGTGTGTGTGTGTTTCTGACAGTGTGTGTGTGTGTGTGTTTGCTCTTCCCAGCACTCCATGATCTATTTCTTCCACCACTACGAGCTTCCTGCCATCCTGCAGCAGATCCGGATCCAGGAGATGCTGCTGCAGAACCAGCAGGCAGGTCAGGCCAACCAGACCGCCCTGCAGGACAACCTCAACAACAACAGCCCGCCCCCCGCCGCTCAGCCAGGCCCCGCCCCCGCCGCCGCCCCCGCCGCCACTCAGCCGAACCCACACACCGAGCCGCAAGCCACCGCCCCCTCCTCCTCCTCCTCGGCCGGGGCGGAGGTGCGCTCGGAGCTGGACTGGGTGGCCCAGACGGCGGCCATCATCACTGAGGCGCTGTCCTCCTCCGCCCAGCAGGGGGCGGCGGTGCTGGAGAGCACAGCAGGAGGTCAGAGGGCAGCAGGGTCACCGGCGGCCATCAGCGTGGTGGCCGAGATCCGCATGGGAATGATGGGAGGAGGAGGAGCCACAGCAGGAGGAGGAGGAGCCACAGCAGGAGGTGGAGGAGGAGCAGCAGGAGGTGGAGGTGGAGGGGGGGAGAGCGTGGAGATCAGCCCAAATGTAGTTGCCGTAGAAATGAAAAGTGTAGGTGGTGATGGTAGTTTGGCCACACCCCCTCCTCAATGTCCTCCAATCACAGAGCCTCCAAGAGTGGAGGCGGGGCCTTCAGGTGTAAGCCCCGCCCCTCCACAGACTGACTGCCTGCCCACACAAAGTCCACCTACAGACTGGGACAGCAGCACCCAACACACACCCTCCTGAGTCACACACACACACACACACACACACACACACACACACACACACACACACACACACACACACACACACTCACTCACACACACACACACACACACACACACACACACACAGAAGCAAGGTGTATCCTTCAGTTGGCCGTCATCTCATCTGTCAGACTCTGTCAGGTTCCGTCTGAATGTTAACAGAACACAGGAAATGCTCCACCTGTAAGAACCTGTGTCCACCTGCAGGGGGCGCCGCGGAGGCCGAGCCTGGGCTGAACAGTCAGATGAGCGGCGGTCAGTGGGACTTCAGAAGCTCCACATTTCTCTGAGCTCAGAGGAAGGAAATGTGGAACATTTAGGAAGCAGATGATTGGTTCTCCTGTGGTTCTGCAGCCAGTCAGCAGCACAGAGCCTCAATGCCAGTGCTAATCTGCTCACACTCACAGCATTTTACAGCCATGGATTATAATCTCAGTTTATAATCCTGTCTGCAGCAGAAATATGGACAGGAACAGTCCAGTTACTGATCAATATCTGGATCAAATGGACTGATCAGTTTAGAGCATTGAGCCCCACTGACCCACACAGATTCTGCTCTGTTTAGCTCAGTGCTGCCCCCGCTGGACACAACACTGACCTGCAGGCTGTTTAGCTCAGTGCTGCCCCCGCTGGACACAACACTGACCTGCAGGCTGTTTAGCTCAGTGCTGCCCCTGCTGGACACAACACTGACCTGCAGGCTGTTTAGCTCAGTGCTGCCCCCGCTGGACACACACTGACCTGCAGGCTGTTTAGCTCAGTGCTGCCCCCGCTGGACACAACACTGACCTGTGGATAAGGTTTCTGTTCAGGAACTGAGCGTAGAACCAGAACAAACAGAAACAGGTTTGGTTCATTTCCTCTGGTGAAACAGGGACATGGTTCTCACCCTGGACCTCAGGTCCTGTGGTCTTCAGGTCCTCAGGTCTTCAGGTCCTGTGGTCCTCAGGTCTCCAGGTTCTCGGGTCCTGTGGTTCTCAGGTCCTCGGGTCTTCAGGTCCTCAGGTCCCTGATCAGATGGAATGAGAACCAGCAGGACTCTGAGTCCTGAGGACCTGAAAGAGACCAAGAGACCGCTGGGCTCATCTCTTCTGGATTCCCTCTGTGATCTGTTTGCTTTGGTTCTGTTAAGCTCTCACTCTCTGATTGGTTCTTAGTTATGATCTGGTCCAGTGTGTAAACGCATCACTTGCTGAAATGCACCATGGGAAATGGAGTTTCCCAGCCGTTTGCTGCTGTGTCCGTGTTGCTGGGTTTGTCCTGAGCTGATCTGAAACCAAATCTGAACGAATTCAGAACCAAAGTTCCTCCGAGCTTTGAATTTATCAAACCGTGTGTCTGGGCACCAGGTCTCCTAGCGACAGCAGGAGCCACGCCCAGGCCTTCCCACAATGCACCTCAGGGTTCCCACGTGTCCTGGAAGACCTGGAAATCATGAAAATTCATGGACGAGGGCTCCAGTCATGGAAAACACCTGGAAAATTCTGAAACTTATAAAATGTTCTGGAAATGGTGACGAGATCCTGGAAAACTGTAAAGTTGTAAAGGCTGAGATCAGTTCCAGATTCACTCAGCTCAGGCTTCAGTGCCTCTTGCAGTGCCGCTCTGCAGCACCACCTGTTGGCGAAGGAAGGCAAAGCAGCTCAAAAACATGTGAAACAAGGCTTTGATCAACACGTTTGTGCGTTGTTAGCCTTTTAGCATGGTCTTTGTTTTTCAGACACAAACATGAACAACGCAGAAACGTGTTGACGGCGTGACGAGACGTCAGTTCCGTGGCTTTGAACCTGTGATGTAACATGAGACATGACGTGAAAGTACATGTGACGTAACATGTGATAAGGTGTTGTTAACGTGGTATCACAGGAAATAACAGGTGATGTAATGTGAGGTAACATGGAGTGGCTGAATGACCTCACAGCGTGGGAACCCAGCAGGTGAGTCCTGACGCTCAACAGGAAGTGACTGAGAGCGGAGCGTCCGACTCTGAATGCCTTTCACTCTTTCAAACTGTCTGAAGTCCAGAGCCGTCGCACTGGAGGACTGTGGGACTGTGGTCATGTGACCTGCAGGAGCAGCAGCGCTATGCAACGGGCAGCACGCCGGGGTGGGGGCGGAGCCTGTCCAGGCTGAGCGTCACATCACTGTTCATCTGAAGCCTGGATCATTCAAACTGTATTTAACTGTCGAGTAAAGCTGTGCACAAGGAGCTGCTTGGCACTAAAAGACCTGTCTGCTTGGTTTCTGTGTCCTACACACACACACACACACACACACACACACACACACACACACACACACACACACACACACACTCTGATGTTTAATTTGACCACATGAAGCCTCTGAAACTCGGCTGGAGTTCTGGGCCCGTATTCACAAAACATTTTATGGCTAAAAGCAGCTCCTAACTCTTAAAATCGACTCTTAAAACTAAAAAGTATCGGGCGTGTCAGTCCTAATGTGAGGACATTTCTTGGCTCAGAGAATCTGACAAAGCGTCTCCGGTCCGGACTCGGACGAGGTCGGGGGGCTCAGAGCTGCAGCCCGTGATGCTGCCGGCAGGACGGCCCGGCTCACTGTGAACCATCCGGCCAACAGGTGACAAAGATTTGGGTGCAGAGCCTCCTAATAAATGAAATAAAGATTCATAATAAAAGCTTCGCTGATTTCTCTCCAACACATGAAAACCAGTGGTCGTGAGCAACTCAGCAAAACCTGAGCCAGTCTAAAAAGAGGAGGGCCAGCAGGGGGCAGCAGTGAGTCTCATCAGAAACACCACAGCAGCTGGAGAAATGAAAAAACAACCTGCTCCTCTCCAGAATAATCAGTCAGAAATCATTATTGTCATTAGACCAAAAGCATAGCCAAATTGTGTGTGCTTCCATTAACAGTACCTTTCAATAGAGCGGAATAAAAAAAAGGAAATTAACTAAAACAAACAGTAAATGAAAACAATAAATACACAATAAGTAAACTGTACTGTGAATTTCTTTCGGGATGAATAAAGTATCTAACTAACTAACTAACTAACTAACTAAACAACAATAAATAAATATATTGCACTAAGGAGTGGGAGGGAGTCGAGTCACGGGTGTACAGGGTGTAAAGTAGAGGGCGCAGCACACAACCCTGGGGGGAGTTGGTGTTGAGGCGGAGTGCTGGGGAAAGGTGAGGCCCCACTTTGACTCTGTGGGCGGCTGCCGAGGACGTCCTTAATCCAGATGCAGGTGGAGTGTGAGAGGCTGAGGTTGATCAGTTTGTTAACCAGCAAGTCAGGAATGATCGTGTTCAGGAAGAGAAGCCTGGCATACCTGTTCTAGAGTTCTCAAGTTCTGCCTGAACCCGACCCTACCCGACATTTTCAGGTTAGGGTCGGGCTTCGGGTTCTGGTTCTGTGGTGAAGCTGCATTTCTCCAACTATTATGTCCGTTCTCTCACTGCTGCTAGAATCTGAGCCACCGGCGCTGCTAAATAATGGAGAATTTGGCGACAAATCTTTTTTTTTTCCTCTCTCTTTTCTTTTTTTTCGGGCTTTATCGGGCTGTCGGGCCTAAAGTTCAGCTAATCAGTCGGGTAGGGTAGGACCTCAGGCTGGCCCAGTATGGCCCAGGTAGGGTAGGGTCTTAATTTTCAGGCCCAATGAGAACTCTAACCTGTTCCTCTGCTCCAGGTGGGCCAGGGTTGTGTCCTTGTTGATCTGTTTTTCCTGTATGCGGGCTGGTGGGGATGGAGTGAAGGTGGGAGTGCTTGGATGATGTGAGATCTGACCAGTTTCTCAAAGCACTTGGTGATGACCGGAGTGAGAGCCACCGGTCTGTAGTCATTTAGGCTGTTGATGGTCTTTTTTGGGACAGGGATGATGGTTGAGTATTCCAAGCAGGATGGGACGGTGGCCTGTGCTCGGGAACGATTGAATATTGAAGTGAAGGGTCCTGACTTCTCCTGTCACCCAGGGTTTTTGGTTGGCATACACCCGGATGCGTTTTTCAAGGGTGACGGTGTCTGGGCAGTGCTTGATGTAAAAGAGTACAGATGTGGTGTACTCCTCCAGGTCCTGAGATTCAGGTAATTCAGGCATTAATATTAAGATAATAAGATAATATTAATATAATCCCGGCATTAATGGAAAATACATTTTGTCTCCCTTTAAATAATCATCCTGTGCAGAGTGCGACCAGCAGGCCTCACTGGTCCACTGAGAAAATAAAAAACAGCTTTTTTAGTCACATGACCTCGTCATCCTGATGCTGCTGAGGCTCCTGCAGATGAAAAATCAGATTCAGGACGAGGAGCCGCACAGCTTTTATCCTCTTTAATAATCCAGTCATCAGTTATGTCGGTGATGGTGAATCTGTTCAGACTGGAGACATTCAAACTGTCACCAGGAAACCAGATGAACACACACACACACACACACACACACATGAAACCACAGGCGGTACAGAGAGTGTGTGAGTGTGTATGTGTGTGTGTGTGTGTGAGTGTGTGTGTGTGTGAGTGTGTGTGTTCCTTCAGACACAGATCAGTTCAAACAAGATGGAGTAAACAGGAGCAGCTCCGCCCCGTGATGCTGCGGTCAGGACGGCCGAGCCCAACCAGGCCTCACGATAAATGCAAGAAAGATTTATAATAAAAGTTTACATGTTAATATAATTTGATGATGAGTATCAAAGTTCAGTATAGCATTTGTTAATTGTTCCATATGGTAAATGAACTGGATGATAGAGAGTAATACAGTGTAATCTCGAGTATTTACAGGTAAGTGGCTGATATGTTACCTGTTGCAGGTGTTGGGCGCTCTGCGATCTCTGTCCTCACCTGAGACTGAAGTGCAGGTGAGGAGTGGGGAAGCTGCACTGATCTGACCTGAACTGATCTCAGATCTGTTCCCAGGCTGCTTCTCTGCATCTTGATGTCAGCCCTGCTCCACATTTCCCTTTAATCAGATCCTTCCTGTCATGCACAAGTTGTGCCAGAAGGAGGCGCTGTTCCTGTGTCCAGTTTGGCTTGGCTTTCGTTTGGAGGCAAAGCTTCAGATGTTTTATCAGCCAGGTCACTGTAGGATGATACTTGAAAGGCTGCTGATATACATATTTTCTAATTATTTAATGCTGCTGCCAGGTTCCTGAACACGAGTTTGTTTGGTCTTTATGTTGTTCTTTGTTTCATGTTTAATCAGAGAAGACAACATGTTTTATTTTTAGATCTTTATTTAAATATGCAAAGAGCATCATAACACCTCTTTCTGCAGTATTTCTAAAATAAGACAACTCACAAAGACCCATTCCCTCAACCAATCGCTGCAGGCAGAGCAAGTCAACCTGTTCCTGAAACATGACATTTACAGCATCCTCTTATCAAACATTTTAAAAAGCATTTTTCTATTCAGTGACTAAACCTCCTGAGGCTAAGTACTTTCACCCTGATCGTTTCTGTAATTTCATGCCTCAAGCAATAACTTTATTATAAAAGACATTTAATAATTAAACAGAAGCAGCAATATAAACTCCACAAAGGCAGAATGAAGGGAACAGAACAGCTGCGACAGAATCCAGTTTACTGCATGTACAGGGAGCAGTAATGTGTGTGTGTGTGAGTGTGTGTGTGTGTGTGTGTGTGTGGAAGGGTGTGCCCTGTGTGTGTGTGTGTGTGTGTGTGTGTGTGTGTGAGCAGTTTTATTCCTCAGTGTGGGGGTCAGACAGCGATTCATAAAGAAGCAAACCTTTCCTGAAGCGTGCGGTGGGTTGGGGTTAGGGGCTACAGAGGGAAGGGAAGCAGTTTCCTGAGGTTTACATTCAGCAGTTTCATCCCGTTAATGCTGAGTCATGTTTTCCCGCTCACAGCATGTCGTCCTCC
>NC_043983.1:36275400-36295400 GCF_902150065.1 Myripristis murdjan
GGATGTAACAGGATGACACAGGATGTAACAGGATGTAACAGGATGACAGGATGTAACAGGATGAAACAGGATGTAACAGGATGACACAGGATGTAACAAGATGAAACAGGATGACACAGGATGTAACAGGATGACACAGGATGTAACAGGATGTAACAGGATGACAGGATGTAACAGGATGTAACAGGATGAAACAGGATGTAACAGGATGACACAGGATGTAACAGGATGACACAGGATGTAACAGGATGAAACAGGATGTAACAGGATGACACAGGATGTAACAGGATGACACAGGATGTAACAGGATGAAACAGGATGAGACGGCGACACGTCAGCGTTTCTGTTCATAAAATGATTTAGTTTCTATAAAGAAACAAATACCTTGATGGAGCGTTCCTCTATGCTGGGCGCGTTGTCGTTGACATCTTCCACCTTGATTATCAGAGTACCAGTTCCTGTGGCTGGGACGTCATCTACACACACACACACACACACACACACACACACACACACAACCAGCCCAACACACACATTAGACAAAATAAATTCTAAGTAAAAGTTAATATTGAAAAGAAGTGTCTTTAAATGGATTCAGAATGCCTGTGTGATGGAGGTCTTGACCTGACAGATTTGAGGAAAAAGAATTCTGCAAAGACACTGAGGTTCTCACAGGCCAACACACTCCTCCTTCATGTTCCCTTTGTTTTAATTCAAATGCGCAAGGGCAGCGTGAACATATCCTCCCTCCAGACAAAAGTTCACCCCTGATGAATTTTTGCCTGTAAGTCTTCAGCGTTTGGGTGTCTTTGAAATTTAGTGCACATCTATTTTTGCAAAGTTGAAAAGGATTGTTTTTAGGAGAAAACGTGTAGTTCAGATCCACGTGATCCACTGTGTGAACCGGACAGCTTCAGAGCTGCTGGAAGGTTTATTTTTTCACTTTGATGGAGCCAGGCTAACGACTCCTATAGACTTCAAGTGTTTATGCTAAGCTAACAGCAAATGCTGCCCATAGGAACTGAACCACTGGACATCCAGGGGAGAAGATGGTGTCCAACATCTGGTTTCAGTCTGGGCAAGCTGGGAAAGGTGGTTTTGTCCAAAATGTTGGACTGTTCCTTTAAGAGCAGATTGTTTAAACATGAGGCTCAGTTTCATAATGGTCCCTCTCTGTGCGCTGAACTGTCCTCCTACCGTTGTCGTATGCGCCGATCAGAGCGGTGTATTTGTCGTCCGTGACGAAGTGGGACTCTCTGTCCAAGTTGCTCTTCAGACTGATCACACCCGTGTTCTTGTTGATGGTCAGCCAGTCGGCCAGGTCGCTCAGTAGTTTATACCTGGAGACACACAGAACAGACGCTTAGCTGAACCTCTGTGAGCCGAGTTATTCTCATCATAAATCTGGAATAAACATTGTGTTCTGGTTATTTTTAGTGATTCAGAGTGATTAAGGGTTAGAATATTATGATGGAAGTATGTGAAGCCATTCCCATGTTCAGTGTTGCTGTGCTCCAGGTTCATTATGGCATCCACAAAGAGAAACCTCATGTCTGTAACTTGGATCTAAAAAGGGGAAGGCAGTCCTTTTCCTCCGAACTTATTAATAAAATTATCAATAATGGATGCACTTTCTTCACTGACGCTGACAGAGTGACAGATCCCTCAGTACCAGTCCCTCAACAGTCCACTAATGTTATGACTTTGAAGTTTTTAAGAGAAACAGTCTGTAAGTCCACAAGACTCCTCATGTTAATTTGGTATTTTACCCAGTTTGACCATGCAGCCTTGACAGACCTGAGATCTGCCACCTGCCTTCTCGACTCTCTGCCAGCTTCTTTAAAAATATCTGTAACTGCAAAACATCAGATGCACTACAGACAGTCAGCAGTTCTCTTCAGTCAGGCCTTTTTCGAGGGTCATTGAACCTCATCTGGCTGCCTCAGTAATAAATAACTTCAGGCCCGATATCAAACTTACCTTTTTTAGGAGAGGTCGTTGGAAAGGCAGTTTTCAACAACTTCAAACTCTCTTAGTGCCAAACAACTCATCCAAAGTTTTTCAGTTTCTGAGCACATCACAGCACTGAGAGTCCACCCATCAAGGCTCTGAACAACATTCATCTGAACAGTGACGCATCAAAAGTTTTGGTTTTAATATTCTGGATCTCAGCGCTGCGTTCGACACGGCTGACCATAAGGTACTGGAAAAGTGGGTGGGGCTTTCTGGCAAAGTGCCAAACTGGTTCAAATCGCACCTGCAGGACAGGGACTGCTTATGAATCTGAGCGAACAAAAAAGACGTGGCGTTCCTCAAGGGTCCGTACTCGGACCTCCTCTGTTCAACATCTACATGCTTCTTCTCACTCAGATTACAGATTATTATAACATCTCTGACCATCATCATGCAGATGACACACAGCTGTATGTCACAGTGTCGGCAGGTGACCACAGCCCCTCATTCACTCCACAAATGCCTCGAACAAATCAATGAATGAATGTGCCAGAATACAATTGAACATACACAAAAAAAAAGAAATACTTGTTTTCAGCCCCAAAGAAGAAAGATTACAAGTCAGTCAGTTCATGAGGACATGAGGACAGTTACAATCGGCCTGTGGCCACTCAAACTCACAGCAAGAATTAAAGGATTTCTGTCTAAAAATGATGCAGAAAAACTAATTCATGCTTTTATTTTCAGCAGGCTGGGCTGTTGTCACGGAGTCTCCACAGATCCTTCTCAGATTACTGCGCTGGCTTCCTGTCTGTCAGACAACAGATGGTAAAATCTACAAAGCCTCACTGCATCTCTGATTTGCCTCCAGAGCTCTCAGGTCATCTGGGCGACAGAGGCATAAAAATAAAATAAAATAAAATCCAATTTTCTTGACGGTCACAGTGGTCATAATGGTTTCTCTGCGGAAAAAAACAAAACCAAACAAATACAATAACGAGGTGAGATGAGGTGAGGCAGGTAGAGTTGGATCTTACGAGACTGTCTGTTTGCGCTGGAAGTCGGGGTCGGTGGCGGTGTACGTCACCAGCGCACCGAGAGCCTGGTCCTCCGGTTTCACCACCAGCATCTCTACCGGCTTGAAGATCGGAGCTTCGTTCACGTCCTCCACGTTCACCACCACGGTGCCGGTGCTGGTGGGCAGCAGCAAGGCGAAGGGAACGTCGTTCACCACTGCGATCTGCAGGGTGTGCTGACGGGACCGCTCAAAGTCCAGGCCCTGCAGGGACCAGAGAGAACATGAAACTTTAAACTGTCAGAGGCGAGCGTGGCACAACGCTGCCCCCTGCTGGTGACCGGCTGAAACTGAACCAACAGCTTGAACAGGACACTGAGCCAAGTTTATTCAAACAAAAATAGTGTGTGTGTGTTGATATGGATGTTGAGAAATATGTGTGTGTGTGTGTGTGTGTGTGTGTGTGGGTGTGGGTGTGGGTGTGTGTGTTGAGAAATTAGTGTGTGTGTGTGTGTGTGTGTGTGTGTGTGTGTGTATGCATGCGTATGTGTGGGCAGCTAGAAATACAGGGTGCAGGTCTTATTTATCCTCGCTCCGTCTCTCTCTCTCTTCTCTCACACACACACACACACACACCCTCACCCACTCACCCATTCACACACACACACACACACACACACACACACACATGCACGCGCACGTGCACACAGGCCTCAGTGTGGGTGAGTGAAAGAGAACAGAAAAATATGATTTATATGATATGATATATATTGACTGAAAAACAGTTTTAGGTTTTTGTCCTGTAACAGCTCCAGGTGTGTGCAGGTGCACTTTTCAGCACAAAATTATATTCACAATTATGTTCAACTCAATCAACAGGTGTAATTTATATGTGTGTGTTCTGCCTCTGGTGTTGCCATGCTGTGTGTTTTTCCCTCTGCTGTGTGTTGGATCTTTATGCTGCTTGTTTTCCATCAGATCTATCATTGTTTTATTCATCTGTCTACGTCTTATTGTCTGTATGTTCCTTTATGTTTTTATAAACCATAAACCTGCACAGGGACTACAGGTGAACATAAGCCTTTATGGCTACAAGGTGAATTCTTCTGATCATTAATGTGCACGCTCTCCTCTTAAAAGGCTCTTACCTTGGCAGTTTTGACGATGCCCTCGTTCTTGTTGGGTCCTGTTTCCACGGTGAAATAGCCGTCAGGATCGCCGCTGACGATCTTGAACTTGGCGTTCCAGGCTGGAGAATTGGGCTCATCGCCATCGTTCACCGGCATCTTAACAACCAGAGCTCCCACTTTGTTTTCAGGGATCGTCGCTTCATACTGGGAAGAGGCAAAGCACAACATGTTTTGGGAGGGAGGCAACTCCACCAGCCACAGTCTCAATCAAAACCAGCCTCACCTGTGCAACAAGTGTGACCACACCCCCTGCCTGTGTTTTCAAGCCACGGCTCTGCTCGCTTCTTTTGTTCTTAGGCGGCTTCCTACCTGAGAGAGGAGCCGGAGGCCCGTCAGCCGGGTTCAGAGCTGCTCCTGCTCTCTAAATGTGAAGGAGAGGAGCTGCACTGCCTCCTTTCCTGTCTCCTTCAGCAAAGAGGACACACCGGAGCTCCTTTACCAAAGGCAAGGAGACAACGCCCTCCCATAATTCCTTGTGGCAGCAAAATCTAAAGCGACATTCACATTTCAAGGTGCACTGAGTTTGGTTGTGGTCATTGTCTTCCAACCAATCAGATATGAGACGTTTTTGTGCGGATGATGTTTTTAGTTCAACATGTTTGAAACGTGAGGATGATGGTGCGTACAGCAGGAGATCTGGAAGCCGTACCTGTGACACCTGTCCTGCAGGAATCTAAATTCTTTTCATACAGTCAAACTAACTGGGATTCATGTGGCTGAATCTGAGCTGACAGAGCGCGAGCAGCCCTTCTCAATGTGACCAACAATTGGTTTCATTGTCTTTTAATTTCACTGACAGCCTCAGTAATGAAATCATATTTTTCAGCGTGTTGTCCAGCTTTTTATCTCCTGCATGAAACAACAACACGGGGATCTAACATGAGCTTTTTGTTGTCCATTTTCAAAATGTCACGTCAGTAATGAGTGTGTGTGTGTGTGTGTGTGTGTGTGTGTGTCTGTAACATCCACCATCAGTGCAGTGGGGTTCAGTCCTGATGAGCTCTCCTTCTCATCTTTCCTTCACCTCATGACCTTTTCCATCAAGCTCAAGGAGAAGCAGTTAGGAAAGGACAAGACGACATTTTTGTTTTCCTTCTCGACCACAGCCAGGCTTTATGAGCAAATCATTGATTAATTTGGGCCAATATGGGAACAATTACTGACAGCTTGATTTGACAGTTGACAGGTTCAGGGGTGATTCAGGATGGGACAACACAAACTTCTATCAGAATAAGAACAAAACCAGTTGACAGGTGGATTGGACGGTGTTGGGCAGGATGTTCAGGGTCATGTGCCCTAACACAGGTGCTGTCCCATGTTCCTGCTCTCCTCACCTCCTCCACATTTTCCAGAACATTATGATGGGCGTACATGATCGCCATTCCCACACCTAATTATGTGTCATAAGTTGCTGCAGTCATTTTTGGGTTGATACCATTTGTTGCACAGATTTGGTGAAAAGTTTAAGTGCAGTGATGCTGTCAGCTCCACACTGACACATGGGCTGCTGCAGCCTCAACAGGTTGCATTGCATGCTGGGTACACGGTACTCACTGTGGACTGACTGAAGGTCGGGGCGTTGTCGTTGCTGTCGGTAACGGAGAGGATGACCTTTGCGTTCCCTGTCAGCCCAATTCCCTCTAAGTCTGCAGCCTGCACCTCCAGGGTGTACTTCTTACATTTCTGTTGGCAGAGACACACACTGTGTTCAGGCAGGTACGCTCTGATATGTCAGAAACCTTAAAGGAATAGTCCAACATTTTGGGCAAAATCCTATCCCCATCTTCCGTCTGTCTCAGTGATCCTCACGCCGCTGAAGGTGGAGGAAGATCCACCACTAATGAACTTCTCCTCAAACCTCTGCTTTGTTTTTTAATTCCAAAGGGGAATTTGCCCCAAATTATGGAGTGTTCCTTTAATTTAAGTAAATGTGAAGAAGTCAAGTTAAGGGAAAGTTGATGGACCAACAAATGTAAACAGTAATATTTCATGAGAGTAACTGTAGGAATGAAGTGAGTATACACCCTTGCACAGAGTTTTTTCTAAACTTAGCATATGTGCATGACACACACACACACACACACACACACACACACACACACACACACACACACACACACACAGAAACACCTTCTGCTTGTTTAGTATAACAGCCCCAGTCACAGGCTGGTGATGAGCGTGACTCAGCCCAGCCGAGGCTCCACCGATCAGCAGGGATCCTGAGGAAATAGCATCACCGATGTGAACTCGTTTCGAAGACCTGCTGGCAAAAATAATGACTGATGCCAACAGCCAATTATCCTGGATTCATTTTTTTTTTTTTTTGCCATTTTAACATAAATATTTTTAAAGTACCAATGTTTTGGCATATTTTAGGGTGTTACCTCAGTGTCATGAACAAAACACGCACAGAAGTTTACACCACCAACTGAGATTCCCGTACATGCTCGATCCCAGGCAGCTGTCTGGAAACTTCAAGATTTACCTTTCAGGAACCATTTTGACCTTTCAGTGCACACACCTGACAATTCATCAGTGAGCAGCCTCCATGTTAGCTAACTGTAGTTCCCATCATTTACATGTTACATGAAAACATATTCACAAGACAGTGGAACAGTAGTCTTATTCTATATCCAGGCTAGCACCAAAATAAGTCATTTCACTTGTTTGCAAGCATCAGCTGACAGATGCTGGAAATGATGAGCTGCACATTCCCACAGGAGCTAATTTTGGAGTGTGACATCAGTTCAAGCTCAAATTCAGGTTCAGGTTTATTTAGAGCCTCACATCACTTTTACAGAGTCAAAGTGTTTTACATGCCCAGTATTTACAACAAACAGGACGGCGCCGGGACCGGGACGAACTCCACATTTTCTGCCAGAGTGACTCTTCCAGTGGGAGAGCTGTGTGAGAGTGGGGCACTAGTCAACCCACAAGCTAGGCTAATCCTGTCTGGAGTGCCCATTGTTAATGGAGGTGAGACAGAAAAGAGCGAAAGAGAAATTGTAGTAGGAGCTAGGAGAGATAGCAGAAATTCAAGAAAGTCAATTACTATAATACTATAATAATTCTGACTGAGAGCAGCAGCAGCTGCTGGAACCGGAACATGGAACGTCTTTAAAGCCTCACCTCTCTGTCCAGCCCTTTAGAGTTGACCCGGATGACTCCACTCAGAGGGTTGATTTCAAACATATTGCCATTGGGCAGCTGTGGATCCTGGCTCAGAATTTTGTAGCGAATATCTGAGTTTGCATTACCCGGTTCGTCCAAATCTGTGGCCTCAACCTTTGTTATCTCAAAACCTGCAGGGAGAAATGGAGATTTAAAGGGATATTTTACTGCCGGAAAGATGGTCTTTTCATAAAACAGGGCTGTCTGTGGAGTAGACTTGCTTTGCTCCTGGTGCAAGAAGAGGAAACAGCGTTCTTTCAATCTGTCTGTCCATGGAGGTGGGCAGACAAAAACTGAGAAAGTAAAATCTGTAGTTGGAGCAACAGCTGGTTAAAGTCTAAGTGAGCAGGGAGCTCCAGGTTCAGAATTAAGGGCCGGTAAGCATCACCCATACCGTGATGCTGCTTGAAAAATCAGTAAAGTATTCATTACAATGCATCAGTTTACTAATATTAAACAGATGGGTGACCTGCTAACTCATCTGTTTCAGCATCCTACTGACCAAATGAAAAGATATTAAATATCAGCAATAAACAGCTTTCAGCAATATTACTAACCCTACTGCCTAACTGGACTTTATTACGCTGGGGTTAATTTTTCCTTGGTGTGATAACAGCTGTCATAATAATGAGCTGACATTCCAGATGTGACACTCATCCTGCAGGGTAAATATTGTCTGTCTCACATGACCAGTGGAACTGACCAAACTGCTGGAAGGGTGCAATTTAATGCTGTTTTGGGCAATTTCAATTAAGTAAATAAAAGTGTGGCACATGATGTAAACATGGATATCAATTTTGACATGTTTTACATAATGTATTGAACTATTACCTCTACATAAAAAATATAAACTCTGTAGTATGTAATAACAGCCCCGTTGTGTAATACGTTATTACAAAAAGCAAAGTTTTTATTACAAGATGTGTGTGTATTTAATTGCATTGGTCCACATCAGGACGTACCTACAGACGAGGCCTCGGGAACGTCTCCCAGGAAGGTGTCTTTGGTGAAAATGGGTTTGTTGTCATTCATGTCAATGACGAACACTTTGATTTCCATGGGTTCCTCAATAGCTCCTGACCCGACTGCCTCAGCAGCAGCCAGAAGCTGCAGACACACAGTTAACAGTTTGTTATCCTCTGGAGAAGAAACTCTCCCTACAACTCCTCAAAATAATAAAATTTCTGAAATGTTCCAGTCAGGTTTACTGAGTCTGTGCTTATGACAAATGATCTTTTAAGAACAGCTGACACTGTTCAATGTTCCATTTTTGCACTGCTGGTCCTAAGTGCAGCTTTTGATGCCATTGACCATAAAAATCTGATTGACAGGCCACAGCAGTGGGTCAGTACATTTAGGACGGACTTGAAGTGGTTTTGTTCTTAATTGACAAATAGAAAATGTTTTGTTTCTATTGGTGACCATGTCTCTCCTCAGCCTTGAGTGCCATTTTATTTTCGCGCTATATGGCCACTTCATACATAAAATTTCCTTCCACTGCTATGCTGATGATACGCAGCTATATCTCCCAGTACAGTCTACTGTGACTCCAAACCTGTCCAATCTAAGAAATTGTCTATCAGATGTTAAAAATGGATTTCAACACATTTTCATAAACTAAATTCTGAATTCTGAAATACTTAAATTCCTTGTCAATGGTCCTGACAAACTGCATTGACTGTCAAGGGCCTGGGTTTGCTCTTTGACACCAACCTCACGTTTGAGAAACAAAGAATGTATATATGACCTGCTGTCCCCAGACCAGCGAGCAGCCTGAGACCCTGCTGACTGAATGTTTTCTGTCCGGGCTTCTCGGCTTCGGGACGTCCCACCTCAGGAACTCCATCGCTCTCTTCTTTTAAAACTTATTTTTATCATAAGGCTGTCTTTCTGCTGTTTTCTGCTTATTCTCGATTGCAACTCCTACCTACGATCTTAACTCCTTGATCTAACTTTATATTGTTGCTTTATTTAGGTTTTTAATCACCCATTGTCTTTTACATTTTATTATTCCTTATGCCTACCTTTTTTAAAATTACTACATATTTTATTGTTTTGTATTGTGTTTTTGTATTGTGTTTTTATGTGTTGTAGAGCTTTCTGAAACACTGATTTTAATATGTGCTACACAGATACACTTAGTTATCATTATTATGATATTACGATTGTTGTTCTGAAACTAAAACTTCAGGGTGACTACACATTACATCGCTCACTATTAACAGCAGAGACAGAGCCTACCCTGTACTCGTCCTGTTTCTCTCTGTCCAGCGGCTGTGTGACGTACAGATTCCCGTTGTCTCTGTCCACATGGAAGAGGCCGACAGGATCCTGGTCGGCTCCTGGTCCAGTGATGGAGTACCTGATTGTCTTAAATTTATCTTCATCAGATCGTATCTGTACAAAACACAGAAACATTAGACCAACATTAGAACAACTGGATGAAACAATGTTAAGAGGCGTCTATGACTGCATATCCTCATCTTCAGTGATGTGGCAGCAAAATATTATCTTCACTGATTATGAGCAGGATAAATGAGTTAAAACAGGGCCTGTGTCAATTTATTCCTCAGTGACAACAATGGTAACGATGCAGATATTCAAAATAAATAAATATTCAAAATGCAGTTGAACTGGATCTGTGGTTGTTCTTACCTGCACCATAAATTTGGGGAAGGGTCCTCTGTCATTTTCAGGAAAATTAATTGGAGGGATGACCCAGGCTCTCTTTCTCCTCCTCAAATACTGAGAGGATTTGGGGAAGAACAGAACACGAACATCTGATTCGGCTGGACTCTGGAAAAACATACAGATGTGCTGTCAGTAGTGTTACCATGTTAGTGCACACATTCCCAAAAATTGTGTGTGAAAAGCTGTGTGTTTTCTCCTTAACAGGAAACAAGAAACAATAATTCTTCTCCGGTTGTAATTGTTGTTGTGTAGGATTTCTATTTAGTGACACAGTAACCCTCAGACTCTGTGGGCTCTAGTTTCCCGGCGCAGCGCGGGGTGGCGCAGTGAGGCGAACCCCGCGCAGAGCTAGTTTCGACCGGCGAAGCGGGAGAGGCGGACAGTGTCCAAGTTTCGCAGGCGGAGGTTCGCCGAGATGGGAGTGGCGGCGCAGCGGGGGGAGGTGCCGACAGATTCGGCTTGGCGCAGTGACAGTTTCGTGCTAAAAGGCTTCGCCGAGGTGCGCCAAAAGCTCGCCGTCTGAAACCACGTCTACTTTCAGCGCAAGGCGGAGCGGAGCCAGCGCAGTGGAAGTTTGGCTGGCTGGCGCACATCACCAAAACCTCACGATCAGCACAAACGGTGCCAATCTCCTTTGATCTGACATCAGCTGTGACGGGACAGTTGATATGGAGATATATGTATGTGCTGATTGTGATCGTAGCATTGAATAGTGGTTTTTTCGGTATTTATTGCATCGTTCATGTGTCTAACATCCCGGAAGCCTGCCTGTGAGGTTTTGGTGACGTGTCCGCACTGCTCGCCGGTCTCCGCTCCGCGCCTGTCTCCTGAGCTCCGCCCGCGGCAATAGACCTCCATGTCAGCTGTGTAAACTTTCATTACGCCTTCACGCAGCGCATTTTAAAGGCAAGGACAGGGGCTCATTTGATTGGTTACATGTGAATCGGCTGTGTCAAACCCACTCCATGCCTTCTCTCCTCCCCTCCGCCGGTAGGAGGGATGGCGGAGTACTTGCGCCACCGAGAACGGCGTGCCAAACTTGGAAAATCCGCCTGGCCACACCCAGTTGGCGAAGCGCATCTGCGCTAAGCCCCCGCCTCGCCTGGTCTGCGAAACTAGAGCCCTATATCTGTGATCTCATTCTTTCACTACCACATCCATCTGCAATCTGTCCCAGTGCATGCTGGGAGATCACAGTCTGATAAGGCCAGTAGAACCAGATCATCTGCAAAGAGCAGAGACTTCCCCTTCTCCCAGTGCCTTGCCACTACGGAGTTTCCCAACCACCTCAGCGACCTCTTCCAGGGAGATGGGAGAATCCCCCCAAATCCTCGGGCCCTGCCTCCTCCACCAACAACCTGTCAGTTGGGTGTAGGAGGTCCATGGAAGTCTTCCTTCCACCTCCTGATCACATCCTCAGTTGAGGTCAGTATCTCCACATCCCTGTTGAGTACAGCCTGGATGCAGCCCTGCCTGCTCCTACTGAGTTACCATCGTTGCTGCAATCCTTTTGGCCTGCTGGTACCTCTCAGACGATTCTGGAGTCTCCCATGGTAGCCAGGCATGGAAGGCCTCCTTCTCAGCCTGACAGCCCCTCTCACCGATGGTGAGAGCGTCGCACCTGACGCTGCGACGCTGTGACGCTGTTTCCTGCTTCGTAAGGTCGCTGCTACCTGTTCCTTCTCTCTCTCTCTCTCTCCTGTTCAAACTAATCGTTAGCCATACATATTACGTCTCTTCTGTAGCTGGTAGATTTTATAACTTGATTACCTTGCTATTGTGATAACCCTGCTACTTCTTCAGAGTCGATAGACTAGCGGAGCTAATCGCACTCTGTTTACTGGCTTATGTACTAGCGCTAGCGTTAGCCTAGCTATTAGTTAGCTCTGTGTTGCTGCAGTAAATCCAGCCTTGGACAACGATGGTGTGCAGTGACTGCTCCGCTTTCTCAGATAGGATGTCTCTACTAGAGAGACGTGTCCGTGATTTAGAGCAGCTACTTTTGGCTAGGGATACGCTAGACATCACGGGCACTCCAGATAGCCTCAGTCCCGGGCCTGATAGGCGGCCCGCTAGCGCTAGCACTAGCTTAGCCTCGTCGGCAGAGGCGGCGGGGTTTGTCTCTGTTAGCCGGCGTGGGAAGGCTCGCAAGAGCAAGTCACCAGTTGTGTGGCCTGGTTTGCGGTCGCCCCTCCCGACTGCAAACCGGTTCTCGCCCCTCTCCAGCCCTGTTGGTAACCCCGTGGGCCAGCGTGTCTCTCCCACTCCTGTTGACAGAGTAGAGCAACGCACGCTAGTGATAGGAGACTCCATCACCCGCAATGTTAGACTAGCTTCGCCAGCTGTGGTTCATTGCTTACCTGGGGCCAGAGTCTCCGACATAGAGGATAATCTTAGGGTGCTGGCAGCATCGAGGAAGAAACAGGGGACCCAGGCACACTACACCAGTAGCTATAAGAACATTGTTATTCATGTCGGCACCAATAATGCTAGGATGAAGCAGTCAGAGATCACAAAAGCTAGCTTAGTCAGGACACTTGAGCTAGCTAGAAAGATGTGTCGGCATCGATTAGTTGTCTCTGGTCCCTTACCAGTGAGGGGTAATGATGAGATGTACAGTAGGTTAACCTCGTTGAACCGCTGGCTGGCCCGTCACTGTGCTGAGCACGGTTTTAGCTTTGTGGATAACTGGCCTTCCTTCTGGGGCCGCCCTCACCTGCTGAAAGCGGACGGCCTTCATCCTACTGGGGAAGGCGCCACTCTTTTGTCTAGCAATATAGATAGAGCTTTAGCTTCTGTTTGACACTAGGGATTTAATACTCGGCAGGTGGCAGGTGATTAGAGAGCCTGCTAGGTATAGAATTAGTGTGGGTGTGGAGTCATCTAGTGTAGCTAAGGTGATTGGTCAGGATATCTCTCATAGTATAGATAATCAGACTACTGGCTTGGCTTACGACATGGAGACAGTCTCCCTACCCCACTGGCCCACTCACAGTCTCCTGGTTGGCCAGTATATGAATCTACAAACTACCCCTTCTACTGTTGTAGTACATCCCTGTAACAAAGCACCTTATAGACTACAAAACCATACTCCTCAAGCTATTAAGCCTGTGCTTACTCATCGTCCTAAGCCTAAAGGTTTGGGACGGTCAGCTAATCACACTAGATGTTTGGTCCCTATTAATACCTCAGCCAGTGGTGGGTCTTCAGATCTGCTCACCACTGGTCGTGGCAGCAAGAACCTAAAATTTGGTTTTATAAATATTAGATCTCTGGCTACCAAAGCTTTACTTATAAATGATCTAATTCTTGATCATGGATTGGACATGATTGGTCTGTGTGAGACATGGTTGAAACCAAATGTTTTCCTGCCCCTAAATGAGGCTACTCCACCTAATTACTCCTATGCCCATGTAGCCCGGGCTCATAAACAAGGCGGTGGTGTTGCCTTAATTTACAAAGATATATTTAAATTTACATCTAATCTGGAAAATAAATTTAAATCCTTTGAGGCTCTTGTCTTGAGTTCATCTTCCTCAGCCATGCATAGCCTTTCTCCATTTTATATGGTGGTGATCTATCGACCGCCTGGTCCTTACTCTCAGTTTTTAGATGAGTTTGGTGAATTTTTGTCAGGCTTAGTTACCCATTCTGAACAGATCTTGGTTTTTGGAGATTTTAATATCCGTATAAATAAGGCTGATGATCCACTGAATAAAGCATTTTCAAATCTTATTGATACATTTGGATTTACTCAGTCTGTTCAAGAGGCAACTCATTGCAATGGTAATATCCTTGATCTGGTCTTGTCTAAAGGGATTGTTGTTTCTGATCTGACTGTCTTATCAGCCACCTCTGCTGTGTCAGATCATTTTCTTATTAAATTTGAGGCATCGCTGGCCTGTCCTGTTAGTGGTGGCACAGATGTAATTACTAGTCGCCATATTGGTCCCTCTGCTGTTGCTGCGTTTAGCCAGCAGTTGCCTGGAGTTTTGGCTCCTCTCACTGTAGAGACAGGCTCTGTTGAAAACCTTACTAGTTCCCTCAACGTGGCCCTCTCCAGTCTCCTTGATACAGTTGCCCCGCTCTCTACCAGACCGAGGCGACTGAAGAGATCCACACCCTGGTTTAATGAAGAGATACGAGCTTTGAAGCAGGCCTGCAGGAGATTGGAACGACAATGGCGAAAATCGAAGTTAGTTGTTTTTTACCTATCCTGGCATGATAGCTTATTGAAATATAAGCGCGCCCTAGGTGTGGCTAAAGCAGCCTATTTCTCCCGCTTAATCGCCATTAATAAACATAATCCTAGATTTCTCTTTGAGACAGTAGCAAAGCTCACGAAAAAACAGCCATCTGCTACTAGCTTATCACTTACAGCAGATGATTTTCTGGACTTTTTTGGCAACAAGGTTGAGGAAATCAGGCAAAAAATTAATTCTGAATCCGCTGCAGCTCCTGCGGACTCATTGGCAGTCGCTAGCTCACCAATAGTCCCTACTATCTCGGTTTTTGAGGCTGTCTCACTTGATACCTTATCTAAGCTTGTGATAGCCTCTAAACCGACAACCTGCTTTCTTGATCCGCTACCTGCCAAGCTTTATAAAGAATCCTGGCCTTTACTGGGCTCTACAATGCTAGATATTGTTAATTTATCTCTTAGTACTGGCATTGTGCCCAGCAGCTTTAAGACAGCTGTGGTCAGACCGCTTTTAAAGAAACCACATCTTGATTCTAGTTCTTTAAATAGCTATCGCCCAGTTTCCAATCTCCCGTTCATGTCTAAAGTGCTCGAGAGAGTTGTCTTTCAACAACTCTCCACCCATTTGGCAGTGAATCAGCTGTATGAGCCTTTCCAATCAGCTTTCAGGGCCTGTCACTCCACTGAGACAGCACTTACTAGAGTTGCCAACGATCTTCTGTTGGCTATTGATGCAGACTCTACCTCTGTGCTTTTATTACTGGACCTCAGTGCAGCCTTTGATACTGTTGATCATTCCATTTTATTAGAGAGACTAACTGAGAATTTTGGTGTCACGGGCCTGGCTCGTGCATGGCTTAACTCATACTTATCTGAAAGAACACAGTCTGTCATGTACAATAATACTAGATCCAAATTCTCCAATGTTAAATGCGGGGTACCTCAGGGCTCAGTCCTGGGTCCTCTTCTCTTTTCCCTGTACATCTCGCCACTTGGACAAATTATACGTAGCCATGGTATTAATTTCCATTGTTATGCTGATGATACTCAGCTATATTTGCCCATAAAGGCTGATGATCCCACAGAGATCAATAGATTAGAGGTCTGTCTGGCTGCGGTAAAGAATTGGATGTCACTAAATTTCCTGCTATTAAACTCAGATAAAACTGAGATGTTAGTAGTCGGCCCTCCCAGACATAGACACTGTTTTGAACAGTTAACAGTTCTACTTGACAACTGTGTGATTTCACAAAGTGTGGCAGCCAAAAATCTCGGTGTTACTTTTGATCCCTGCTTATCCTTTGACAGGCACATTAAGGATATCACCAAGACTGCCTATTTTCATTTACGTAATATAGCACAAATTCGGTCTTCCCTGTCCATGGCTGACGCAGAGACCTTAATTCATGCATTTGTTTCAGCCAGACTTGATTACTGCAATGTCCTGTTTTCAGGTCTCCCACAGGCCAGCACCAAAAGTCTCCAGATGGTTCAAAATGCTGCAGCTAGGGTCTTAACTAGAACTAGAAAATTTGATCATATTACTCCAATTCTGGCCTCCCTTCATTGGCTTCCTGTGCATATTAGATCTGACTTTAAGGTGCTTCTGTTAACCTACAAAATCTTAAATGGGTTTGCCCCATCTTACCTTTCGGATCTCCTTAAACCCTACATTCCATCGCGGGCTCTCCGCTCTCAAAATGCGGGGCTGCTTTGCTTACCTAGGATTAAGAAGAAGTCAGCAGGTGGCCGGGCCTTTTCCTATCGTGCCCCGCTGCTGTGGAATAACCTCCCTGCTGACGTCAGGCAATCTGAATCTGTTGATTCTTTCAAATCTAGATTAAAAACTCATCTCTTCGGCCTAACTTACGGCTGACAGTTAGTGGTACGGTGGGCTGGTTCTCTGTCTCAGTGAAGTAACCCAAGCACTCACCTGCCGACGAGATTATGAAATTATTGCTCTCACGGAGCTAATTATCAATTAGTCTTCTCCAGATAATTAATGTTCCACCTTTGTCTCTGTGTGAGTGTGTGTGAATGGTTGATGTGTGTTTGTCCGAGTGCGTGCTGTCTATTTTAGATCCAGGTCGTTGTGGTGTAGGTGGCTGTGTGGCCCGGGTCCCTGGCTGCTCTGGTGCATCCAGCTTGCCTTGGCGTCATCATCCCTCATCCACCACCTATCTATTCCCATACATTTATTGTTTGTTATCTGTGTTTACAACATCTATTGCACGTCTGTCCGTCCTGGGGAGGGATCCCTCCTCTGTTGCTCCCCTGAGGTTTCTTCCTATTTTTCTCCCTGTTAAAGGGGTTTTTTAGGGAGTTGTTCCTCATCCGATGTGAGGGTCTAAGGACAGAGGATGTTGTATTTTTCTGTAAAGCCCTTTGAGACAAATTTGTATTTGTGATTCTGGGCTATACAAATAAATAAAATTGAAAAATTGAATTGAATTGTGTCCACCACAAGGTCCTCGGGTTGCCACCATGACAGGCACTGATGACCGTCTGGCCACAACTCCAAGCTGCCACTTCAAAAATGGAGGTTTTGAAGAAGATCCATTCAGACTCCATGTCCCCAACCTCCCTCAGGATTAATGAGAAGCTCCTCTGGAGGTATGAGTTATGGACAGAGTGCTCAGCCAGACATTTCCAGTTCACCCTCTCTAACCACTGGGGTTTACCAGGTCTGTCCGGCAGCCTCCCCCACCATCTGATCCAACTCACCACAAGGTGGCGATCGGTTGACAGCTCTGCCCCTAGATCCATAGATCTGTGATCATCGACCACTGGCCTAAGGAGCTCTGGTACCAGGCACACTTATGAGCCTCCTTATGCTCGCACATGCTGTTCATTATGGACAGTCCATGACTCACACAGATGTCCAACAACAAAAACAACAACAAAGCACCACTCGCGTTCAGATGAGGCAGGTTGTTCCTCACCCAACCAAGTTTCTCCATCTTTGCCAGAACTGTTGAAGTCGCCTCGTGGCACCACAAAGTCCCCAGATGGTGCCTTCGCTACGACACTTCCCAGTGACTCTAGCTTTTTTTTTTTTTTTTTTAGCAAAAACCTGATAAAGTGTATTAAATGTTATAATGTGTACAGCAGTAAACTGTTAATAAATTGTTTATTATCTAATTAGATTAGAGTTAGAAAAGATTAGAAAAAACGCACACAAAAAACACCAAACACGAAAAGACACCAGAGAGCCAAAAGCTGCTGCACTCATGTGCGCCGCCATCTTTAAACCTCTACTAAGTAAACATAAGTAAACTAATAAGTTAACATCATTAATTATAATATTTTGCTTTGTTAACTGTAAATGATGGTTATTACAAGGCGTTGCTTAGTTCCTGCTGGGGGCCTTACCAGACTGAAGCAGGGTGTTCAGTTACCATTTAATTATGGACCAAATTAGCCAGATGGGGGCGCTACATCATGGTAAAGTTCTTCAGGGCTTGGACTCGTTAATCACTGCTTGTGTTTGTGTTTGTGTTTGTGTGTCCAGCTGCAGTACCTGTGTGCTGTCGGCCGGTGGGTCCTGCTGGCTGGCCTGGTCATTTCCATGGTGACGCCCAGGTTGGCTGTCGTTGTGATGGCAGTTGTCATGGTGACGTGTGCAGTGGCTGCAGTCGTACTCAACCCTGGCGGGCACGGTCACCTGGCCGCTGTGGGAGCTGAAGGCGTGGATTAGGAAGTCGTGGTGTCCTGTGTGCAGAGTCAGCTCTGCGTTCACCTGGCCAGGTAACACACAGCAGAGCGTCACACTGAGCGACACGTTCAGAGGAAAACAGCTGATCCACCGCCGAGCTCGGTGCAGCATGACAGCCTGTCTTTTGAAAATAACTGCTGTACAGTTTCCTTTAGTTATGATATCAATATTTTACAGGTTTCCAGCAGACTCTCTGGAGGATCAGACAGCCTGAGTGAACAGACTGCACAACTATTATTAATTAATTAATTAATTAATTAATTATACCTGCAGGTTCCACTGTGTAATATTCCTGTGTATATAAGGTGAATGTCAGTAAACTTTTATATATACTCAGTTTCTTATTTCTGTATTTACTGTAATATTTTGTAGGATTCATGCACATATTGAGACTTAATGCACATAATGCACATACTTTTGGTACAATCTACACGTAATGCAGATACTGTTTTGCAAATTTCTAAGGCTCATATTCTCCCATTTCTTTTTCTATTTTGTATAATTTCATTCTTCTCTTGAGAATTTGAGCAGCTGCTGCTGACCCAGTTTCCTTGGGGATCAAAGTATTTCTGATTGTGATTTTAGCCGCGTGTTGCTCACCGTCAGCGTGCCGTCAGCGTCGACCGTGAAGCGTCCGTCGCTGCTGCTGAGAGCGAAGCGTCCTGAGCAGCCCTGGAACAACACTGAGAGGAGAGGCGCACAACGTACAGTCAGCTCCATGACTACATGGACAGTGACACAATATTCATAATTTTGCCCTTGTACACCACAACAGTGGATTTGAAATGAAGTTATTAAGACGTGATTGAAGCGCAGACTTTCCACTTCCCTGACTTCCTGGAAGTCAGGAAATATACAAGTTTTTTCCTCCAAAGACTTTGGAGGAAACAGCGCTGAGCTCCAACCAAACTCAAACTTAAGGCTGTAAGGGCAGGAAGGACAAATACCCTCACAAACCCTCAGCTCATTCCTCACCCTGCCCCCCACCCTGCCCCCCACCTACACCCCAATCCTTAATCCCTAATCCCTCCTGACAGCCAATCAGCTTTACTCCTCTGTGAGGAACGTCCAAAACATCCTCACAAGAACAATGGCTGCTCAAGAGCTGGTCCTCACAAGTATAGCTAAACAACCTCACACACACACACACACACACACACACACACACACACACACACACACACACACACACACACACACACACACACACACACACCAGGTAAAATAAAAGCGTCTGACAGCATTTGAAAGGTTACAGAACAGGCTGGGGCACGTAGTTTGATCTGTGGTTTCATCTGTGAGAACGAGCTGAGACCTGAGCAGGTTTCGCTTTATCTGTGGAAACACACACACACACACACACACACACACACACACACACACAGACACACACACTAAAGACCTGAGGAGATAGGGCGTTCTTGGTTGCAGCCCCCAGGCTCTGAACTGCCTCCCCGTCCACATCAGAGCAGCCCAGAGCCTGGAAATGTTTAAATCCCTGCTCCAAACCTCTTCTCACTCACATTTGCTTGCGATTAGATTTTCCCAACGTATTCCTTTGACTATCCCTTCTATTTTATTCCTGTTCTCTTAATGCACTTTGCACTTTTTTACTAGAGTCATTGTCTTTTGTTGTTTTTGCTGTTTTTTCCCATGCCTTTGTATTTTGTTCTTTACTGTGAAGCACTTTGGTTCAGCCAAGCTGCTGTAAATGTGCTATAGAAATAAATATGACTTGACTTGACTTGACTTGACTTGACTTGACTTGACTTGACTTGACACGCACACACACACAGACATACACACACACACACACAGACATACACACACCACAATGGGAGGCTTGGGAGGAACTGCAGCTCTGCCCCACAGAGCTGCAGTTCCTCCCTGTAAATGTTGATAAATTCATGATAAATTCTTTATTTACCGTGGGATAACCCCTTGAGATGCAGCATCTCGTTTCCAAGGGGGTCCCACGATCCTTTATAAAAGACAGAAGTCTCGATGGAACCGGGCCGTTTACAACCTGAACTGCAGGTGAAACAAACCGTCGCCCCCTCCTGA
>NC_043983.1:36300400-36337900 GCF_902150065.1 Myripristis murdjan
CAAACCAGATCAGAACAAACCAGACAAAACCAGACCAGACCAGCATTTACTCCTCCAGCACGGAAAACCTTTTACAAAACATGAGAAAGGAATAATTAGTCTGTAAATGATCGTCATCTCAGTTGTGCTGTCCAGGAATCACCAGCAGGGGGCGCTGCAGGGCCTCAGCTGTGCGTGTCTGATGCTTCACTGGTTGATGATGGTGGAGCGCCCCCATGTGGCTCACAACTATTATTATTATACAGGCCTCCCAGCTGGTTAGGTTGCTTCTAAAGGGAACTCTGTGCTGAAAACAGGTTCATACTTACTTACAGGTTCATACCACAATATATTCCATTTTCCATTTAAAAAATACTTTGTGTTATACAAACTCATTCTGCTTACTAGTAATACAGTAAAGTGAATTAAAATATCATATATAAAAAAATATTAATTGTCATCCAATGAAATGAGAGATTTTTAGCACAGAGCTGAACACACATTGCCATGAGGGGCTGATCCTGGACCAGCCCAGATTAGTCCAGTAATTTTAGGCCAAAATTGGGGTCAACCTAGGACAAATTGCAAGAGAAGCAAACTCATCTGATTCTGTATCCTCAGTTTGTCCTGAGTGAGGGGAAAAAGTCCCAAGAAATCCCATTGGTGGAAAGTTTTGAAAATCGCCTCTATATGACCATATAATACCAAAAAAAAAAAAAAAACAAAACAAAACAAAACAAAACAAAACAAAAAAACTGTTTTTAACACACAGGGGAAAGGGGTTTTAAAATTTTACTTTCAGATATCACTATAAAAATTCACAAGATGATTACACACACAAAGACAAGAAAAAAAGTTAATTACAAGTTCTTTGAATTATTCTGTTTACACATGCATATCACACATTATCTGATCTGATATGCGCTAATAAGGAATATAAGGAATAAAAGCCAGAACAGATATTTAAACAGTGAATTACAAGGTTACTATTTATTTAGTAACCTTGAATTAAAAGGTTACTATGTAACAGTGAATTAAAAGGTTACTATATAATATAGTAACCTTTTAATTCACTGTTTAAATATCTGTTCTGGCTTTTATTCCTTATATTCCTTATTAGTGCATATCAAATCAGATAATGTGTGATATGCATGTGTAAACAGAATAATTCAAAGAACTTGTAATTGACTTTTTTTCTTGTCTTTGTGTGTGTAATCAACTTGTGAATTTTTATAGTGATATCTGAAAGTAAAATGTTGAACCCCTTTCCCCTGTGTGTTAAAAGGCTGTTTTTGGTATTATATGGTCATATAGAGGGGATTTTCAAAACTTTCCACCAGTGGGATTCCTTGGGACTTTTTCCCCTCACTCAGGACAAACTGAGGATCCAAAATCAGTTGAGTTTGCTTCTCTTGCAATTTGTCCTGGGTTTTTTCATAAAATGACTGGACTAGATTGCAAACCAACCAACAAACAAACAAAAAAAGACACTGCAGTCCCAGTCCAGTCCCAGTCCAGTCCCAACCAGTCAGCCAGTCAACATGTTGACTGGCTGACTGGTCAGTTTGTGCAGCTTTACTGCCAGCTCCCAGACTGCAGATGTTTTGTCACTGATGGTTGTTCTGTAGTTCTTTTCGGTTCCTCTCGGTTCTTTCAGCTCAGCAGGTTTGGAAACAGGAAGTTCAGGCTGCCCTGGTTGAGGTTCTCTGACCTGAATGTGGTTTCAGCAGAAAACCAGTACGTTCTTATTTAGAGGATGTTTTCAGGTCAGCAGACCACCACCTCACCAAAAGATCTAAAATAAAAGTGGTATGTAACCAGAGAGCAGCTGCAGGGCGGGAGGAGCGGAACCATCCGGAAACGACAGAGGAAAAAAATGAGTGAATGAAAGACAACAGGAAGTAACAAAAAGGGCAAAAATAAATGAGAACACAAATTTTAATCTGAATAATCACACAACTGAGATCCTGTGTCACAGGGGGCAGTCTGGTGACTATTATTATTATTATTATTATTGTGGTTGTTGTTGTTGTTGTTGATGATGATGTTATTATTGTTATCATTATTATTATTATTATTATTATCCATCCATCCGGTGTCCTGGGCCTGCCTGAGGGTCTTGGTCCTGGTCCTACCTGTGGGTCCTGGTCCTGCCTCTAGGGTCCTGGGCCTGCCTGAGGGTCCTGGGCCTGCCTGTGGGTCCTGGGGCCTATTCCATCAAGCTGGCTAACGGGATAGCCTGGCTTATTTCGACGAGCCTCGCTAATTTAAGTGAGAGTTCCGTTCCATCAAAGTGGCTTATATAAGTTTCTGCTCAGTAACCATGGCAACTTAGTCAGCAGAACTAGCCTGCTCCGTGGCGGCTTACAGCCAAGCTTAGCTCAGCTGCTGTCAAAGAATGTCCGACGGACGCAAACAGACCCCCAGATGACGGCTCCGTCACGTCTGTATTGTTGCCCTGGCATCACATATTCAATTCAATTAAATTCAAATTTAATTATGTAGCACCATGTCCGTGTTTGGAAATATAAATTCAAACTTAGCCCATTTCCCACAATGTGACCAAGCATGAATGTACGTGTTTACTTAATAAAAATAAACGTAATGAAAATCATGTGTTATCACTGTCAGTCTCCGAAATCAACCGAATAAACAATCAATTACTCAATCAAATTTTATTCATATAGCACATGTCATACATCAAATGCAACAACAAGCGTTGAACATAAAAGGGTTGAAAAGAACATGAGGTTAAATAAAAAAGACGTCTTATTTTATTTCCCACCCGCAATTTGCGATGACAGGTTAGCTGACACAGGTGAGGGACGTTTACAAGAACACATATTTCAGTTAATCCCAATTGGATTCATGGTCATCCCACTTTTTGAATGATCCCTTTATATTTGGATTTTTACATGTAGCCTATCTATAATTTCATATATAATATAAATTCCTAAGTTTTGAAATCATTTAGCCTATTAACCATTAAAAAAAACAACAAAACAAACTCAATAATCATCATTTTGTTCAAGCTGTGAAGACAAAGAATGAAAGCATTAAATACAGTCCAAACCATGGCTTTCTGCTGTGTTTAAATTTATAGGCTACTTAGCCTACTTCCTTCTCCAGTTTTTTGATTTCCATATCCCGACGGTGTTGCGCCGGTCAACAATCCTGCTTCCGGTGCCCCTCTGGCCGTTAGCGGCACCCCTCCAGCAGATGGCGCCCTAGGCAGTTGCCTATAGCACCTCTGCCAAAAGCCGGCCCTGTTTGTGGTGATTTCTCTATATTCTTCATATAGTTCCATCAGCGGTGTCTGCTCCGCCGCTGAAAATGTCGAGGCTCTCCTTTTCCCCTCCTTTTGAGACAGTTGTATGTTCGTTTCGACAATCGACTGTTCTGGGCTGCTTATGTTCCCCGTGAACACGCACACTTGAGGCTTGTTCAAACGTGGCTAGAATTAGCGTTGACCTGACGCGGCTGAATCGCGTTAGTGGAACGGGTTGAGGCTTTAGTAAAAGTTGACGCTAATTCAAGCCAGGCTATATCACGTAAGCGCAGCTTTCTTTAGCTGCTTTCATGGAATAGCCCCCTGGTCCTACCTGTGGGTCCTGGTCCTGCCTCTATGGTCCTTGGCCTCCCTGGATTCTTAAGAGAGCAGCTCAGATGTGGACTGAAGGAAATGGAAACCAGTTCCTTTCCTGTCTGGGGCTGAGGGGTTGGAGGTGTGAGGCGTCTGAGTCTCAGGTACTTTCCTCATGTTTTTTTTTTTTAAAGCTTCATTACTGGACAGGAATTTTTTGGCAAATTTTCTTGTCACTTTGCTCCTCTGCTGTTTTTATGTTTTTATTGTGTGTGAGAGAGCAGCTGACCACCGCTGTCAATTTCCTTTGGGATCAATAAAGCTGAATCAATCAATCAATCAATCAAAAGACTGGTGGCAGTGGCAGCAGGGGCTGATGGGTAATCTGCTGCGGTGTGTCTGCATGTGACAGCGTCTGAACACACTCCTTTCCCACTGAGGTAAAAATAAATGAGTGATCACAGAGAGAGAGGATGGATGGACTACAGCGATTACAACAACCACAACAACAACAACAATAACATCAAAACCCACAACATCAACAGCCATAACATCAACAACAACAACTACATCAACAACCACAACAACAACAACAACCACAACAACATCAACAACAACCACAACAACATCAACAACAACAACCACAACAACAACAACAATAACCACAACAACATCAACAATAACATCAAAACCCACAACATCAACAACCATAACATCAACAACAACAACTACATCAACAACCACGACAACAACAACAACCACAACAACATCAACAACAACCACAACAACAACAACAACCACAACAACATCAACAACAACCACAACAACATCAACAATAACCACAACCACGACAACAACAACAACCACAACATCAACAACAACCACAACAACAACATCAACAACCACAACCACAACAAGAACCAAAACAGCAAAAACAACCACAACAACAACCACAAAAACAACAAGAACTACAACAACAACAAAAACAACAACCACAACATCAACAACCACAAGAACATCAACAACCACAACAACAAGAACCACAAAAACAACAACAACACCAACAACAGAATAGAATAGAATATGTTTATTGTCATTATACATGGACAATGAAACTGAATGTAACTCTTTCAGTTCAAGCTTCAGTAAAAAACATTAAATAAATTATTTTATTAAATAAATAAAAATAAATAAATAGTAAAGAGGAACAGAACAAACATTGACAAAACAATCACGCACATGGCATTTCACCTGTTCCACAGAGTCAGGCACACACACACACACAGACACACACACACACGCACACAGAACACACACACACGCACGCACACAGAACACACACACACACACACACACACAACGTCAGCACACTCTCTATGGAACCCTCTGGGAGTGAGCTGACAAGAAGTCCAATAATAAAGACAAATAATAACAATAATAATAACAACAACAACAACAACAACAACAACAACAATGATAATAACAATAACTAGAAAATTCTCGTGTGGAAAGTTTGAGAGTGCCTCGGGGGCCGTTGCCGGGGGGGGCGCGTCTGACCTCTGTCTGAATCTAAAAAGTAAGAATAGTGATCAATGAACAAAGTGAATTACATTCAGCTATGTAGTGTATGTGCGTGGAAGAGTTTGTATCTGCGTGGGTGTGGGTGTCTGTCTCACTAAAAAGTATGAACAGTGATCAATGAACAAAGTGAACTGCATTCAGTTATATTGTGTGTGTGTGTGTGTGTGTGTGTGTGTAAGAGTGTGTAAGAGTGTGCATTATGTCAATAAATGTCCTCACAAGGATATAGAGACAGGAATATGTGTGTCTGTGTGTGGGCATGTTAGTGTGCACATGCGATGCTACCTCCCATTAAAAAGTGAAAAAGCTCTCTAAATTGAAGATGATTCTTCAACAAGGACTTATTAAAAACTATCAAAGTTGACCAATACATTCATACACTCTTGAAAAGCCAAGACTTTTGTCAACGCACGCTTTGATGTAGAATTTGTATGAGTGCATATGCTTTTCCTGATGGTTGCTATGCTGTTGAAACGGAAAGTCGGAGCGGCTTGAAAATTCACACACCGCTTCTTCTCCACAAGACGCACGTTTTTCATATTTGGTGCGTGGACGCAGGTCAAAAGCTCTGTGTCCTGAAGCCTTGGGAAGTTTTTACCATTCATTGTGGATGGGACATTTGGCGCAGTTTTTTGGGATTTTTGTTGCCATGGTAACTCCAAGAATGTACAGAAGTCATAGCACACCCGTCCCGACTGAGACGCACATTTTCATAATAATGTTTAATAATGTTTAATAATTAATTAATTATTAATGTTTAATAATAATAATAATGTTTAAAACATAGGTTTTTTCGAAACTGTGGTAGGAGTAGTGAACCGAAATTCGCTATAATAATAATAAGATGATGAAGAAGAAGAACCCAAACCCTCTTGGGGTCTAAAATGTGGACAGGAGAGCGATGTTATGTAAAAACCAGTGAAAAACAGAAACGGCTCTGTTCTCCTGAAAAATAACACTGAAGCCTATTGGGGAAAACAAGGGGCCTGTTGTCTTTAGAGGCTCGCCATTCAAATTCTGTTGGTCTCACGGTAAAAATAGATGCATCGTGTGAGAGTGGACATAAATCTCTACCACTTTGGGAAAAATGACGTGCGTGCTTCAAACTATGTGCCCATGAGGCCGATTTCCGTTTTATTTTTTTGGATAATCCTCACCCCGGCTCCCCACTCTGTCAGTTAGAGCCCCACTGTAGCCGCTTAACGACTTCCACATACACACACATTGAAAACTGGAAAAAAGGCGGGAAAATGTGTCAAACTTTAAACTGTGCTTTTATAAAAAAAAACGCTAAGGTGTTTGAAAATGCCACTTACACCAAAAATAGTACTGGTCAATCTCACCTTTTTAAAGTTTGATTCACGTTTCTGCATGACCGTATGACCGAGATGTGTGGCTTCAAAATCCCCATTCACTTCATATGGGATTTTTTGAAAACTTTTTATGTTGCTATGGTAACTGCGATCGCAACCAAAATTTGCAGGCTAGGAGATCTGACCAAGCCACACATTTCATCCATTGACTGTGTCGAGGTATTCTCGACGATGTAGGCGTATGGGCCTAACCCTAACCCTAACCATTCATTGTGGATGGGACATTTGCGCAGTTTTTTGGGATGTTTTTTCACCATGGTAAGTCTGAGAATGTACAGAAGTCATAGCCATAGTCAAGCCATTCCCGACTGAGACTCACGTTTTCATAATAATAATATCATTTATTATTATTATTATTTTCAAAACTGTGTGAGGAGTAGTGAACCAAAATTCGCTATAACAATAATAATTAGAAGAAACATGCAGGATAACAATAGTGGCTCGGGGCTTCGCCTCTATAGCTTTGCTATAGTTGGGACTATAGTGACTCGGTGCCAAGCCCGGAGTGGCTAATCGGGAGGACCCGGTGGGAGGCCCACCGGGACACTTCCTGGTGGGCCGGTCTGATGTTTGGGCCGCGAGGGCCGGTGTTCACTTTTTTTATTTTTTATTTTTTTGGGGTGTTCAGTCATGGCAGTGGGTTGATCACGTATGCTGCTTACCGCTGTGCCTGGGCTGCCTCCGCCTCCACTGGCAGCTCTTCTTTTTTTTTTTTTTTTTTTTTTGCAGACGCACCCTGATGTAACACGTCCGTGCACCCGGTTAGTGGTGTTTGAAAGATGGAAAATAGAGCAAGGGTGTCGTGGAGAAGGCAAGAATTAAAGAGGAAAGCTCTGGAAACAGACGCAGCCAAATCTGCTAAAATGGGACAGGTGTGCTAAATGTGCTAAATGGGACGGGTAAGGCAAGAAGTTGAACTTTGCCTGCAAACCACCGTTCAAGTTAATTAATTATCAAGTCAATGAATTGTGTGGCATTGTGGCATACAAAATAACGTTATATAATTTAAATAATAGTATGATGCGACGCCACATAACTGGGAAACTTTGTCTTGTAGCCCCTCAGAGTCAGAAGCCAGATCCAGCACCAAGCACCAGGCATGAGCCCACAAGTCCAGAGTGGACAGGTAGGATTGCTCATTGAGTGAATATTATTAGAATTAATATAATGAAGAGTATGGTGTAGACCTGCTCTATATGAAAAGTGTCCTGAGATGCTAGACGATTCAGCACTACATTAATGAAACTGACCTGAATTGATCAGAAGGCTTTGGAAAAAGGGGAGATTTGTGCTAATAATTTTTAAAATGTGATTTAGAGTCAGAAGCAGAGCCAGGAGCCAGTAGTGATGAGGGGATTGCTCCTGTCAGTATGGAAGGAACAGGTGAGCTGTTGTTACAGAGTGTGAACAAGCAAGCATTAGTTCCAATATAACCACTTTCCATGCCCAAACGATAGTGACCCATTATATTTTTTGATTTTAATAATAATAGGTGGTGATCTAAAGTGGGCCGGTCAGAGAGATGAAACTCCAGGGCTGAGCATGAGTCCCGCTCCGGCCCTGCTTGGTGCTGCCCGAGGTACTAATGATGATGTCAATGCAGCTCTTTCAGTTTGTGTTGCTTCTGTGTTTTGAAGGTGAACCCTACCATGGCAACTGACCCTGCCTCAGTTACCATGGCAACTGACCCTGCCTCAGTTACCATGGCAACTGACCCTGCCTCAGTTACCATGCCAACTGACCCTGCCTCAATTACCATGGCAACATACCCCTGAGATTGTAATCCTCAGATTTCACTAAAATCCAGTTCACTTGAAATTACCACAACAGAAAAAGTGTTTGAGTGATTATTTTAACTTCCTGTCCGTGTTTAAGTTTGACTTCCAAAATAAAACACAAGGAAAGTGATTAAATTACTTACTAAACAATATCTTAGTTTTCTTGTATATTAGTTTCTGAATTTGATTATGCTCATTTTCTCCTAAGTTCTTTCTTTTTGACCTGTGTTCCAGTTTTTTTTTTTTTTTTTTTATTTTTAATTTCATCTTAATTTATTTATTTGTTTGTTTTTTGTTAATATCAGCTGTTTTGAGTTCAGCTTTGTCAAACCAGAACATCATCTTTTTGTTTTTTTGGTCTGCAGGTCGCCGTGGAGGAGCTCGGCGGTTGGTGCTTCATGACGTTTGTGTTTGGTGAGAACTGGCCTGGGATCAGAGCTGTGATGTGACAGGAAGTCAGGTAGACGCCACTTCCTGTCACACTGCTGAGAAACTCCCCTGCTGAAGGCCGAGCTGCCACTTCCTGAGCTGAAGCCTGGCGGTAAGACACCAAACCTTTTATTAAACCTGCTTTCATATTTTTAACAGCAGCAGGAATTTCCTTTAGTTTAGTTTAGTTTAGTCATGTTTATTTTGAATATGTCAATAAAAACAACATTTTAATCATAGAGAAATTTAACAATTTAAATCATACAGAAAGACATACAAAATGAATAACAGATTAAAATAGCAAAAAAGAAACAAAAAAACAAAAAACAAAAACAAAAACAGACATAATCTAAGAATATCCGAAAAGGAGTGAGAAGAAGTAAAACATATACTCTCACCCCTCTTATAATGACTTACATTAAAAAAAATTACGTTGACTTCCATGCTTATACTACTACTCTTATAAAAATATACTATTCAATTTTGACAACATTTTAATTTGAAAAGTCTCCATTCACAAACCAGGAGCGAATCTGAACGAATACGAAGAAAATTCAAAATTAAAATAAGAAGTGTGGGATTTATGTCTGCTTTCTGTTTGGTTCGGCAGATTTTCACAAAAAGGAAAAACAAAAACTCAAACTAGAGGGAGAAAAATCACATTTCAAAAAACAAAATCAAACTACAGACGACAGAGAGCAGGAAGTGGATTTTAATTCACAGGTAATCAGAGAAGCCTGAAATGTCTTTTTTAAAGTATTCTGTACATTCTGTTTTTCCATGTTATTGTTTTATTATTCTTCGGTTATTTTTTGCTGTCTTTGTTGTTTTTATTTTTTAAGCTTTGTGTCTGCCTCGTCAACACGCGGCTGCTTGACATTTCAGTTTCAGTCGGGAAACAGCAAATATCCTGTTTGTTCTGTTTTAATTTGAACTGAAACAAAATTCACTTCAAACTGAACTGAATCATCACAGTTTCACTGCAGGCCACTGCCTCTACCTGAGAGCTCACCTGAGAGCCACACAGTTTCATTGATTTCACACATTTTTCTAAAAGTTTTGGACACTAAAGCCAAACGTGTGTGTGTGTGTGTGTGTGTGTGTGTGTGTGTGGCATCCCACCTGAGGAGCTGGGTTGGGGTCAGGGTCGGGGTCAGGGTCAGGCTCAGGGTCAGGGTCGGGGTCAGGGTCGGGGTCAGGGTCAGGGTCGGGGTCGGGGTAAAGTTCAAGTCGACTGGAAGTTTTGAGTCACTGCTGTTTTGACACTTTGCACTTTACACTGAAGCTTTATTTAGGTTTTTTAATATTTAGGTTTTTTTAATTACCCATTGTCTTTAACATGCCTGCCTGCTTTTTAAATTACTATGTATTTTATTTTTGTGTTTTTATGTGTTGTTGTAGAGAATTTTGTAAATCTGCTTTTAATAAGTGCTATACAAACGCATTTTATTGCTATTATTATTATTATTATTATTATTTGGTTATTACTATGTTTTAGAAACATGGGAGGAAAGGCAATTGGAAAATTGGAGTTTATTTATTTTTTTACATTCTGCTGAAGCTGAAGAGCGTTTCAGTTAAACTGAGAGGGACTGTGGTTCACCCTCCGAATCATTTATCAACTTCTACTCACTGAGCAGTATCATTATCAATATATATCAATATATAAGCAATGGATTCATGTACTGAACACATTTTTATAAAGTACTGATGACCTGCCATTTGCCGTTTGATGATCTCAGCTGGGATGAAGATGATTTTAATGAGTTTCATTCCAGCAGATGATTCGAATCTCGGGTGTCTGACAGAAACTTTCATATCTGCTTCATGTTTTTACCAGTCGGGCTTCACCGCGGTGTGAATAGGAGATAAAAAAAAAGAAAAAACACAAAGAACCGCAATAGATCGGGACTGTCACAGCATGTTCAGTTTTTAACATGTCAGAGATTTTCCACTTGCTCATGTCTCTGATTTTAGATCAAAACTGCTCAGAAAATTAATCAGGAACAAAGTCCTCAGTGATGTTCTTCATGTTCCTGGTGGGTTCTGAGAGCGAGGCTGACTCAGTGGAAACTTTCAGATCATGTCAAATGAAAGACAGAAAGTTTTTGCAGCTCTGTGTTTTTTTCTGCTGCAACTGAGAGCAGAAACATGTCTGACCTTCAGTTTGTGTCGCAGGGCGATGGAACGTGTCACACTCCTCTCAGAAGACAGGAAGATGGATATGGAATACATGACAGCATCTTCAGCGGGCGGCACATCTCCGGGCCGACATGCAGAGAAGCACCCTAAGAAGAAGATGCCATGTTCCTGTTTGGCGGTGAAGCAGGAAGTTGGCCTGCTGTCAAACCAGGAGCTTCTGCTGCAGGTCCTGATGGATCTGACGCCGCCGGAGCTCAGCAGGTTCCAGTGGCTCCTCACCCGTAAGGTTCTGCACAACTTTGCTCCCATCCCTCCACACTGGCTGAGCTCAGCCGACGCCTGGAAAACCACCGAGACCCTGCTGAGGTGCTACCAGGAGGATGGAGCGCTGAGGCTGGCGGCGGAGATCCTGAGGATGATGGGCTGCGCCGATCAGGTTGATGAACTCTGCAATCGATGCTGCCGGACGCCGGTTCCTTCATGGCCCGCGACAAATCCAAAACCCAGAGCGAACTGTGTGGAGGCGCTGCGGCGGCAGCTGATCGACGGGATGCAGCACGCGGCGGACGTCCTGGACGCTCTGCACGCACACGGACTTCTGGGTGAGGCGGAGACAGAGGCTATCAGCATCTACGCCGCCAGGAGGGATAAGAACCGGGCGCTGGTGGACATGGTGCTGAGGAAAGGTGCCCGAGCCCAGCAAATGTTCTACCAGGCCCTCAGCCAATCAGAGCCCTTCTTACTGGAGGAGCTGGACTCCATCTCCAAGGTTTGTGAAGAGGTTAACCCAGCACGCAGAGGACATGTTCGCATGTCGTCCTGCCACTCTTGACATGTAACACATGATGCATGATGTCTGTTTGTGTGTGATGGCGTTTGGCGCTCATGACTTTGTGTTTTCCTCCCCAGAGGCAGCCGATGCCCGTTCACGTCGGGCAGCTGGAGGTGGACTTGGTTTCGGACGAGCAGATGCTTTTGCACTGGCTGGTCAGTCAGGAGACGCGAGGAAGAGGCGCCCCTGCAGAGCTGGCGGAGGCCGTCGCTCTGGACTTCCTGCTGAGCATCGTCCCGCCGCCGAGTAGGTAGACAGGAAGCAGAACTCCTGCGCTCGCACAGCTGATAACCTCACCTGTCAGGTCATCTTTCATCAGATCATGTGACCCCGAAACATGAAATTTACAAAAACTGGAGTTGTGAATTTTTAAATGGACCCAACCCAGTTTTACTGCTTTATGGTAACCATGGTTACTCCTGCTCCTCTCCATGGTTTTACTATGGCTGCTTAACTCGTCAATCAACTATTAATCATCTCTCTAATACTGACTAACCAAATAAAGCAAAATTGCAAAACTACTAAATTACATTAAATTTTAAAGATTATAATGAGACATAATTAATAAGTAACCTGAAATACTACAGTGGTGTTTGTTTTTTTGGTTTTTTTTCAAAACCATGGTCTCTAAAATGCTGAAAGTTTAGATGACACATAAATAGTAAAATTCTTCATATTAAAGATGAACTGAACATTGAATTACATCAGTCAGAAAGCTGCAGCTGCGCTGCCCCCTGGTGGTTGACACAGGTGTTTTCAGTGTTACCTGCGGTGATGTCACTGAGTGGGCAGAGCCTGAAGTTTCAGCCACTAGAGGGCAGCGCAGCGGAGGTTTTCTGCTGGTGCTGAGCTGCTCTTTAAGACTGTTGTGAACTGTTGCAGGTCTGGGCCTGCAGGGCAAAGCATCATGGGTAAACACCAGCTGTGAGGACGGAGCAGAGCCGCATGCGGACACGACGCTGGTAACACCTGAGCTCACCTGCTCTGCAGTGAGATTATAATCTGATTAACATCATCTGAGCCTCTGTAAAATCATTGTCTTTACTTTTGAAATGCATGTGAAGAGCAAATCAGCTGAACTTCTGTCAAAGACACGAGGAAAAGAAGCAGCAAGAAACAACCAGAAATCTGTAAGAAATTAGCTACTGATTACAGGAAATGACCTTACAGTTGCAACCAAGGGCGCTGCCAGGGATTTTGGGCCCCACAAAAAGAAATCTTATTGGGCCCTTGTATAGCCGGCCAATGGGCGGGCCTTTCAAGGGCCCCCTCCCCCATTGTGGCCCTGGGTAATCAGTTCCGCTTTTCCCCCCACTACGATGCCCCCGGTTGCAACCGAAAAAAAAAATGTGGGAGAGGGAGAATTATTTGAAAATTACATTAAAAAAAAAAACAAATAATGAAAAATAGGGAAAATATATTTCGAATTATTGTAATTACATATTTAAATTTTGCTACAAGAAAAAATATTTTTATCGTTTTGACTAAATTTTAGATCACTTTAATCAATCTATCCATTAATCTATTAATTAGCTTTGACTAATGTTCTTGCAGATTTTCAGGTGGTTTCCTGTTCAGCTGCTCGTTTTTGTCTTTTTCCTCGTGTTTTTGGGAGAGTGGCGGCTCTTCGTTTTCAGAGCAGATCTTTGGGAAACGTGTTTGGTGTTTTATTGACCGTCCTCTCTTGTCTCTTGTCCAGACTGAGATTACACCTGAAGTCCACGAGGAGGGCGGCCTGTACAGGTAACACACACCTCACCTCTGTCACCATGGCAACACACACACTCAGCATTCTGCAGCAGTAGAACATGGTTCTACAGGGCTTTGTGCCAGCAGAACAGAACTGGAACCCGTGAACTTCAGGCTGCGCTTTTATTTAACTCTCTGAATGAAATTCAGAAGGTTTTGTTGTGTGAATATCACAACAAAACCCTATAAAATGAGAACAACCACAGTTTTCTTCTAACTTTCATCCTGTAAAAAGTCTTGATGGGGGTTTGGATTTTTTTATTATTATGTTTTATATTTTTTTAATCAAAACTCTTTTTTATACATATTTTTGAAAGAAATCAAAGAATTTTTGTTCAGAGGGTTGAGTGATGCAGCTCCAGGGTTCCACAGGGTTCTTTGTGGTTCTCCTGATGTGTTCCTGATGTTGTTCCCGTTCTGCCTCCAGGCTGCGCTGTCCGCATGCCGGAGCGTTTCGCTGCAAGCTGACCGGGTTGGTGTTGGAAGGCGACGGTGATGTCACCTACCAGACGGTTCCCTGGGACAGGAAGTTCCTCGCCAGGAAAGGCTGGCAGCCGGCGGGACCTCTAGTCAGGTTCACCTGCCTGAGAGGAACGTTCCACCGCCTGCACCTGCCGCACTGCCAGATCCTCTCTGGTCAGTTTTTTCACCCGAACCCCTGGCTTAATAATGATAATAATTATAACAACAACAACAACAACAACAACAGTAATAATAATGGTCTTTATTTATTGATCACTTTTCAAAATCAGTGTCACAAAGTGCTTCTCAGAGGCAGTTTGGAGTACAAAAACCAATTAAAGACAATAAAAAAAAACACTTCAAAGAAAATTAAATCAGGAAAGGCTCTCCAATAAAAGTCTGTTTCACGACTCAAAAGAAATCACCGACTCAGCTGCCTTGAGGCACGAGGCCCGTTTCCACCAGAATGTTCCTGGTAGTGTTTGGGGGGCAGGAGCTGCTACAGGAACGTCCTCTGGCTCGGCCTTCTCACCTGCCGTGTCTCCACTGAGAGGCCGAGGAGGAGGAAGGCTCCTGTAAAGTTACCGGGTGGCTGCACGACCATGACCGAGGCATCAAAATGCGTGTTGTTAAAAAAGTGTGTTGTTAGCGTTAGTTAACGTCTGCTAAAGCTAACGTCTGCTAAAGCTAACGTCTGCTAAAGCTAACGTTAGCGTCCCTAAAAATGACGGCTAAAAAGTGTGTTGTTAGCGTTAGCTAGGGTTAGCTAGCACATTAGCGTTAGCTTGGTAGTATTGGCCGTATTGCTAGGGACACCTAACGTTAGCTAAAGCTAACGCTAGCGTCCGGCTATTTTGTGGCTTTCTGTTGACACCACATCGCGCTGTGAGTAAATCCAATCAGCACCAAATAAACCCCAAGCCCCACCCAGGAGTTTTTCGGGGCCGCTCAGAGTCCCTACCCCGAGGCAGGGCCTTTTTTTAGCCCCTATAAAAGTTCAGGAACTCTCTCCTTCGGGTGGTTCCGGCAGTGGAGACATGCGACAATGGCCCCGTAAAATTACCCCGAAGTTCCAGCGGTGGAAACGGACCGATTCAGAACTCACTGCGTTTTCACCGATTCGATTCAAGAACAGTTTTTCTTTTGTGCAACATTCAGATTGATATTGGATGACTAAAGGTTCATGATATGTCTGTAAACGCTGGGTTGCTGTGTGTTGCAGACGGCGGGCAGGACCTGCTGTTTGTGGCCCACGTGACGGAGGACCGGGTCGACTTCATCCGGCCTCAGAGGGTAACCGACAAGAACGTGGTCATCAGCATATCCGGATTCTCCAGCTTCGGTCTGGTCAGGAGAACCGAGTCGGCGGAGTCCAACGGTCCCATCAACGGCATGGTGCTGCTGTTCCACCAGCCGTCGGACGACCCGGAGCTCTACGCCTCGCTGTATGTTGTGCTGCTGCCCAGGAACGCCCTGATCCCTCAGGTAAAGCAGACCGTTCCCGCTCAGTTCAGGCGCTGCACACCATGCTGTCACGTGCCGTTAGTCATCACGTGCCGTTAGTCATCACGTGCATGAGTTTCCCAGCAGGAAGCAGCATCCATGTCCAAGAAATATGGATTCTAGATGCAGCACAAATTAATGTGTTTAGGTGGGCCGATACGGTTGGAGAGTTTGCACTCAGTCGATAAACTGGTGAACATGACTGGCAGCTCACCTGGTCACCGGGCAGGAAGATCCAGGTCACCTCCCTGTATTGTGATGTGTGCGAGCAGCAGTGATCAAAACAAGTCCTGCCGGTCGCTTCCATCTTACAGTGGACAAACTTGACAAAATCTGGATATTTTCTGATTTTAAATGGACCCTCTAAGACCCCATTAGAAAGTATGTTCTGGCTCCTCCCCCACATCCTGCAGGTAAACTCCTGCATACAAAGGAAACAGAACTGAGAGAACTGAAAACCCGTTGTAATGGTCTTTATTTACTACGACACAAGGAAGTGAGGAAGCTGTATAGAGACAAATGTCTTGATGAAACTGAGGAGTTTTGGATTGTTTTCTGTGGCTATTATTATCGGTTATTATTATTATTAGTAGTAGTAGTAGTATTAGTATAGCTTTTATATGAGCCTCTATGAACCACCAAAATGGATGGGTTCCTCCAGGAACCCAGATATCTTCAAAATTCCTCCAGGAACCTTTTTAATCTGACAGGTTCCTAAAAGAACCCCCAACAGGTTCCACCAGTGTTTCATTTTAATGAACCTCTAAAGGAGCCTCTGGGAACCTTTCCTCTTCAGGGTGTACATCTACACCCACCTGTTCACACACACTGCAGCCTTCTTGTCCGATGCCTTTCTGTAAAACGCTTTGTGACACGTCTGCATCATCATCATATTATTATTATTATTATTATTATTTTATTTTTGTTAATATTTCCAGGTGACACGGGAGTGGAGGAAGAGGAGCGGGGCCCAGTATGTTGAAGCTCTTCCAGACTGCGAGCTGATCCCAAATCAGACGTACAGACTGTCTGGGAGTCCCGTCCAGCTGATCCAGCCTGAGGTCAGCCACACACACACACACACACACACACACACACACACACACACACACCATGTTTGTGACAGTAAATATAAAGACTGCAGACAACAGATCAGAACATTTGAAGGGTCTGAAGGGTCACATTGAGATTTTTTTTTTTTGTTTGCATTCTCTCGTAATAACTTCTGTTTCCTTGCGATATGTTTTGCGTTCTCTCACGATCCTTTCCTCCGTCCGTTCCCTCGGAGCCGTGGGTCTGTTTCCGCTCAGCTGTTCCCAGATCTGAGAAGTTTCTTTTCACTATCCACAGCGGCTTCGCTGCTGACAAGAGCTTTAAAACCCCAAACATCTTTTAAGCTCTATTCTGCTCCTTTCCTCTTCATCCCAGAATGCAAAGTTTCTGAACTTTGAGGACTATGACAACTACACGGCGTCATTCGAGGTCCAGCTCGCCGTCGATGTGAGGAAGCTGCAGCTGGAGCTGCGGCTCAGCCACTCGGGCCCGGCGTGGCTGCCCAGCTGGCTGTTCGGCTCGCACGAGTCCTCGGTGTGGAGCCGGGTGGTCACACTCAGAGGTCAGAGAACCCGCAGAACACGCTCCACATCCTGTTTTAGTAACTCATTTACACTCAGCTCACGTCTTTCTGTCCTGTTTGAAATGTTGAAATGTTGTTTCCACAGCGGCTGCAGCTGCAGGCGGTGCAGAAGGTGAGGACAGAGACACAGCAGGTAGTTCTGCAGGCTCGCATCAGGCCCAGGATGGAGCCAAAATGCCTTTGTTGGTTAGAACAGTGGTTCTCAAATGGGGAAACATGCCCCCTTGTGGTATGTTGGAGTACTGCAGGGGGTACATGAGATTTTTTTTAAAATAATAAGTTGAATAAAAAATGTAAATGTTTGACAAATCACTTTTTATCTTCACAACTCTCTCTTCTCTCTCTCTCTGTCTTATGTTTCATATATATATGTGTGTGTGTGTGTGTGTGTGTGTGTGTATGTATTTATATATGTGTGTGTGTGTGTGTGTATGTGTGTGTGTGTTTATGTGTATGTATATATATGTATACACATTTATTACATTAGAAATTATTTACATTAGAAAACATATCTTCTGATTCTGGGCTCAGATCAGCAGGATCTCCTTGTTCCTGAATCCCATGTCAGAGTAGAATCTGCTGAGAGGATCAGCTGCAGGCCTGAGACACGGCCAGCAGGGGGCAGCACAGGTGGAGCTTTTAGTAGAAGAGGAGTAGAAGAAAGAGAAACATAAGACAAAGTATTTTTATTAGTTTTTTTTTTCTTGTAAATTTATGAGTTCTTGTAAATTAAGTACTCCTGATCTCAGAATTTTTGAGTTTTTTACCTCCCTGCCCTGGTTCCATCATTTTTCCCCCTAAAATGACCTGAACACCATAAAACATACCTGAGAGAAACGTTAGCGCAGGTCTCAGGTGTTTGTCCTGTTCTGAAGGCGAAGTATCAGAACTTAAAGAGAGTGAACGCCAGGGGGTCCAAGCTCACCAGAACTTCTACATTTGTGTTTTAGGGAAGTTGGAGATGACAGAGACTCTGCTGGAGACCCTGAACTCCCTGCCGACCAAGGAGCTGGAAACCTTCCAGCGGCACCTGAGCCAGCGGCCGGACCCGCTGCCCGTCAGCGCGCTGGAGGGCGCCGACAGCATGGCCACCGTCCACAAACTCATCCAGAAATACCACGCCGACGGGGCTAGGGACGTGGCTGTCGAGGTGCTGAGAAAGATGCATTACAACACTCTGGCCAGTGATCTGCAGAGGAAGTGACTGAGCAATGGGCAAATCCCAGCATGCATCATGGTGGCGGTGGCGGCGGCTTGCTGCGGCAGAGCGGAGCCTGGCTTCCAGAGAGGACTTTGCTACCGAGCGACAGAGCCTGATCTGGACTATTATATGAATTATATCTTATATTTGTATATTATTATGTATAGTATATAAATAAAGAACTGTATATTTAACTTTGCAGCTGCAGCTCCTGCTTGAAACCTGCAGTATAAATGCTGCAGACGCTGTTTTCTCCACATAAATCTGCATTTCTCAAAGAGGTTTGTGAGAGTGTGCATCCTGCAGACTGCACACCTGCACACCTGGCTGCAGGCTGCTGGAGGAGTGGCAGAAAATAACATGAAAGCTGTATTATTATTGTAACTTTTTTTTAAATATATGTTTTATTGAGATTTTAGATAAAATACAAAACACAGAACATTCATGTATGACAGCAGTGGTGGTTGGTATGAGCAAAACACATACCATACAGAATAACACAACTCAAGGTAAAGAAAGAAAAAACAAACAAACAGAAGTATTGCAACATTGTACAAGACCTTACATGGTCATTTCTTACAACGTTCACAGTTTACAAATCACATGTGAATCAGTGAATAGGCAGCTATAGCAATGAGACAAAAACAATACACAGGAAGCAGCGTTAGGCAAGTAGAGAGGAGTAAGACCAATGCTAGTCAATATTGCAGCACCCGCTTCAGACTAAATCTATCGTGCCGCCTGGTAAGCGGTCCAGAGAGGGCGCCCGCAACTTCTCAAAAAACCTCTCGTTCCCCTTTAAAACTGAACTCAGGCGCTCCACTGGTAGAAACATCTCCTAGCTAACAAAAGAAGCTTATATAGGAGTTTTTGCTGGAGGCTTGATAGAGAAAGTCCCTCTTCTGAGAGACCTAACAGAAACAAGCCAGGATATATTTGATTCAAGATTCAAGATTTTTATTTGTCACATGCATGATGTGCGGGTACAGCAGCAGTGAAATGCAACTGCAACAACTCCAGAACTGTGCAAGTAAAAAATAGATAAGAATAAAACAGATAAAAAAATAAAATAAAAATAAAATATAAAGTATATAACACATTCCTATATACAATATACAACCTATGTACAATATACAACAATATACAATAAGTCCAAATAAGTACAAAGTAAGAAAGGGAATAGAAGAAGAGTGAATGAATGGGAACGTGACAGGCACTGACCCACATCCACAACTGAGCTGCAAAACCCTGAAGAACAAGTCGCTCCGACTTTTCTTATAAAATTCTGGGCAAAAGCCATCAGGGTTAGGTTATTTGGTAGAGAGGTAGGTTATGGTAGAGATTTAATTGTTTCATAGACATCCTCTTTAGTAACTGGACGGCAGAGCAGGTCCCTACTCTCAGATGATAGTGTTGGGATGGAAATTTGGCCTGATCCCCAGCGCTGTCAGGGCTTTCTGGAGAGTACAAATTTTGATAAAAGCATATCATGATATTAACCATATGTTTATTTTCACAATGTTTAGCTCCTCTATCATCTTTTAGTGACGGAATCACATTAGGATCAGCCCCCCCCCCCCTTTGCCAGGCGAGCCAGTAGTCTCCCTGGCTTGTTCTTGTTTACAGGCAGGTACGCTAGCCTGGTGGTCCAAGTAAAGGACTTACAATCTTTTCTTTTGTGTGAATTTCCCAGTCTGGGATCAATAAAGTATACCTATCTATCTATCTATCTATCTATCTATCTATCTATCTATCTATCGAATAGTCTGTGCCTAGTTTCTGCTTTTTGTGTGAGGAGGTTGTCCAAGGTGGAGCGAGCTGCGTCCAGCTTCAGCCAAGACTATTTAGAAAAGGAGTGTTTAAACTCCTTAAACTACTTTAGTGTCATGGCTTTAATACTACATGTCTTAACCCTTTCCAGTGCCTGCCTCGAGGTGACAAAATAGTCAATCCTTGAAAATGAATTATGTGGGCGGGAGAAGAAGGTGAAAACTTTTGGGTTCAATATTCTCCAGGTGTCAAATAGATTCAAATCGCTGAATAATGCTCCAGTGACTATTGCCGTTTTAGATGGGTGAGTGGATTTCACCGGGTGCTGGTCCAGTTCTGGCTCCAAGCAGGCATTCAAATCTCCACCCAAGATTATGAGAGGTGACGTGTTAGAAGATAAAACGGCTATCAATTTGGAATAGAAGGAAGCCTCAAATGTATTGGGAGAATAAATGCACCCCTGAATAAGCTTTTCCCCGTATAGAAAACCTGATATTATTACATATCTTCCTTCTGAATCCTTAATGCATTTTTCTACGGTAAAAGGCAGCCTTTTATGTAACAAGATCGCCACCCCCCTACTTTTGGAGTTAAAAGAGGAGTAAAAGACTTAACCCACCCAGTCTCTTCTCAGTTTTACATGTTCAAGATCACTTAAGTGGGTCTCTTGTAAAAAGGCTGCATGGGCCCCTTCTTTTTTAAGAGATGAGAGAATTTTACCCCTCTTAACTACATTATTAATTCCCTTTACATTCCATGTTGTCAGTTTAGAGACACTCATCTTAACTGTGATATAGATTCCATGTACAGAGATAAATGTGTCCACAAAGGCCTGTTGCACTTAAACAGTGAAAATAGACAGAAACAGATACTGCTGTCACATGCCCCGAACAACAACTGAACATGAACAGAAATAATCAAAACCCACCCCAAAAGAAAACGCAAACACAGATGTGACCAGTGGGTCTCACACTTACATAGACAACAGAGATACTCAAAGGATATTGTGAGGGGACATGATGCTAAAGGAGGCCATCACTAAGGAGAGGGCACAAGATAAAAAAGGAACTCAAAATTCTCCCATAAAGAGCAGGTAGGTGGAAATAAACTCAGGTAACACCTAGGCAGCCTAACCCGGCAAACATTTTACCGTTTTCTCCTACCTCCTTTTCCCCCCTCCCCCTTAAATATATGGAACAAACTCAGTAACCCCTGGGTCTCTGTCAGATGTAAAGCCATGTTTAGAGCCATGAAAAATTAAAATAGCCCTTTAGTTCATTATGCATTGAATGGATGTAAGAAAACACCAGGGGGCACAGCGTACTGATATTTAACAAAAGAAAGCAAAAAAAAAAAAAAAAAAAAAGGAGGGTATTAACTGAACAGTAGTAAAAACAGACTTCACTAATTTTGATCAGGAGGAGGCAACCATCACAATAATAGAAATAATAAAAGAGCTACAGATCCTTCACAATAATTGAGCTTACAGAAGAATGACCAAGAGCTGAGGTCCGTATAACAGAGACGCTCAGCAGGAAAAGTCTGCAGAGATATAAAGCTAGCAAGACTGGACTGACCTTCCAGGCTGCTGGCAATTTTTTCCAAGGTGTCAGTTAGTTTTTCGAAAGCTTCTGCTCCATAATTTTACTTACGTTTTGGGTAACTTCCCGCATGAGCTCGGACATGTCCATAGCACTGGCTCCCAACATGCTAGCACCAGTCAGAGATGAGGCGCCATGTTGGGCAGCGACAGGTGATCTGTAATCTTCGACTGGATTGTTTGCCTCAGTTTGGTCGGTCTTCCTCTCTGAGATTGTCCGCCAGGTTTAGTTGCCATGTTAAAATACCACAAATGTAGGTTCTGGCCGGTAAAAGGCCCTTTTAAGCTGAGAACATAAGGACCGAAGTGGGAGCTCTGCAAAGACACAGCCTTCAGCTCGCCATCGTCACGTGACCCCCATTATCGTAACTTTATTATTGTAACTATACTAAGTGTCCTTAATATCCATTTCATTGTGCGTGTGTGATTTTGTACAAGCCTGTTTATCTAGTTTATATTTGTGTGTGTGTGTGTGTGTGTGTGTGTGTGTGTGTGTGTGAGACACATAATCCAGGTGTGACTGATGGGTGGATTGATCAGGAGGCTCCTGTGTGATCAGTTCATATTGATTATGATGAGCTGTAAACAGGCTGAGCTGACTGACAGCGACTCGCTGGGCTGAAAAAAACTATATGCAAATAAGCTGATTAGGGGCGTGGCCTCCTTCACTTATGGCTGATTTTTGGAGCGTGCATGAGGCTCGTGCACGTGCCAACAATCCCACACAGACTGAGGTTTATAAAACAGAAGCCTGCGTACGCAGGGCGTTATAAATCTGACAGAATGAATCTGTGTGTTTCTCCGTCCTGGTGATGCTCGCTGGCCAATCCTGGTGCAGAACCGCCCACAACAGCCAATCATGACACGGTCAGCTTCGTCCCACAGACAGAACCGTGTTCTCCACAGTCTTGGCCAACCAGATTTTATTGAAGCTCGCTTTAAGCTCACCTCCCTGTAATAATTCAGATTATTCTTCACTGAACCCAAAATCGTTTACAAGCCTTGAAAAGAAGAACACAACTCAGTGCAACTGACATCTCCATTTTATTTTTCAAAAACATTTCAAGGTCAAAGACTGAAGTCAAAGAAACCAACATGAACAGAAACATCAAAACCCTGCAGGCGGACTCTGGACGCCAGGGGCCTCGGGTACGAAACCCACCGCACACCGCCGGGGCGCCGAGCAGCTTCTTCAAGGAAAGTGGCTGGGATCTCATGCACCTGTCATATCATATATCTTATATCATATATCATCATATATCATATCATATATCAAATATCAGATGTTATCATACATCATCATCTCATATTATATATCATATCACATCATATCATATAAAGAACAAAGCCCCTTCACTTCAGAAGCACAAACAGACCCAGCAGATGCAGCGTGAAGAACCTCGTGACAAAACCAGATCCTGAAGGAGGAAGACATCGACATCGACTCACCTGGTTCAACACAACGAAACAGGAACCCTGGAAACTTATTCAAGAACCCCCCAAGAACCCTGAAGAACCCCCTTCACACCTGGTATCAACATGGGTTTGTCCAGATCGATTCAAGGCATGATTTAGCCGACTTAGCCACACACAGAAAAATAATTGGTTCTGAAAAGGTTCTTTAAAATGTTGTGTGGTTCAATGAAAAACCATCATCTACTAAAGAACCATTGGAAAAAATGTTTTTTGAAAAGGGTACTTCACTGAACCAACTGGCTCCACCAAGAACTATTTTGAAAAAGTTTTTCGGGAACTGTCTTTTTTATGTTCTTAGAAGAACCATTTCTGGTTCCTCAAAAAGCTTTTTTGATTGGTCTTTGAAACACCTTTGAGTATTCTTTGAAGAATCATTTAAAGATAAGGTTCTTTAAAGAATTGTGGTCTGAAAGGTACCTTGTGGAATAAGAAATGGCTCTCTGACAGAACTATTTTTTGGTTCCAGTTGGCACCTTTATTTTTCTGCTGTCTCCATGTGGCTTTTCTCTTCTCTCTTCTTTGACAAAAACATAACTTGTTGCTCCAAAATCAGTTTTTCTATGGCTCTTTGAGGCACCTTTGAACCATTTAAACAAATGATTCCTGTCTGAAAGGTTCTTTGTGGAACTAGTAAAGGTTCTCCTATGACATGATTCTTAAGAACCATTTTCAGTTCCAGCTGGCACCTTTATTTTTCTGTGTGCGAGGGTAAATATACTTTGACACCCAGTATTCCTCCAGGGTTTCATCTCCCGTGTGGCATTCAGATCCGACTGCGATCCGATCACCCAGTGCAGGTTTTTTAAAGATGGTGTTTCACATACTTCCAGATGTGGATCGCAGATGCATCTGAATTTAGACGTCTGTTCTCTGTGGTCACGGCGCATCCCTGATCACAGGGTTCTGCACGTGAGCTGGAACCCAATGGGATGTGGTTTTGGGTGATCGGATCGCAATCCGTCCTCAGCTGGTTCTGTATTTTTCCGTGGAGAGACGCAGGTGAACACCAGGTGGACAGGAGGTCAAGGTTAGCGGGACGTCACATGGGAACAGTCAGATGGAGGATGACGCGTGGGTGAAGGACGCCGCTGGGGTTGCAGCAGCGAGCCGTCCCGGGACACTGAGACTCGGCGCAGGACGGGGGGGCGACAGTTTTGCTGCGGGCTCATGCTGGAGGTTCATCTCCTCCATGTTCTCTGACGCCTTGGAGGCCAAAACATGAGATGTGAGAGGAGAGCAGATCCCTTTCTCACACAGCCAGAGCTCCCGTCTTCCTGAAGCCGCCTCCCCTTTAGTCTGTGTGTCCAGCTATTGGCTGCTGAGCAGAGCATCACCTCCTCTCATTGGACAGTCTGCTGGGGAAGGGCCGGACTTTGGACAGGACTTTGAGCGGCGGGTCCGTCATGGTGGTGATGCATTTTGTGTTCGGAGGGAGGTTTGTGACGGTGGTGAGGGGGGTGGGCGGGGCTGTTGTCACCGTGGGTACCGGAGGCGGGAGCTTTTCTGTCACCGTGGCAACAGGTTTGGCCAGAGAAGTTTGTATTTCGGCCCTCCTGGCCAGAGCCGTCCTCAGCTGGTCCCTGATCTCCTCGATCTTCTCCTGCAGCTCCTCCAGCTCCCCGGGCCTGGGAGGAACCACGGCTGCAGGGGGAGGGGCCACAGATGTGGGGGGAGGAGACACAGCTGCAGAGGGAGTGGCCACGGCCACAGGGGGAGGAGCAGCAGCAGAAGGCGGGGCAGAGGAGGAGGAAGAGGGGAGGGATAGCACCAGGCTAGCAAAGGAAGCCGCAGGACCTCCATTCTCGCAAAGGCGAGGGGTCGGCCCCGCCCTCCGTACAGGAGACCCCTCCCCCCGCCCCCCGGCTCCTCCTCCTTTGGCTCCCAGGGGGTTGGAGGTGGCGGCGACCCGGGCGAGGAGGCGGCGGGTGTTGAGGGTCTCCAGGTTGAAGTGGACCCGCTTGTTGTCCTTGCCTGACGCCTCGGCGGCATCTTTGCTGCTCTCGTTGTTCCACCTGGCGGACTCGCCGGGGACGGGCGGGGGCGGAGCCTGAGACTTCTGCAGGTTGCAGCTGAGGGACAGAGAACACGCCTGACGTCAGCTACCAGCTTTACCAAGACCGTTTCTCCCATGATCCTCCTCTAGTCTCACACGGTGTGTGCTGCATGTTTCTTCAGCTTACATTCATACGTAATAAACAAATAAAGACGTTTCATGTTCATTGATGCTGTTTCACATCTGGAAATAAATTCTGTCAGTGTTCCACTGTTTATTCCTGATGCTGTTATTTTTATTTTTGTTTTCCTCATGTTTCAGTTCCATTGTTATGATTCCATTCTGTCTTGCAGTTCTACCGAATATTAATATATAATGTGATCTGGCATTTAAATATATCATTTAACCACTAAAAATAGAGTTCTCTTTTTTCTAATTTTGAGGGGTTTTTTTGTTAATTTTCCTGTTTGTTTTTTTCATTTCTACCTTTTAATTAGTAAATTACGACACACAAATGACCAGAAAATGACTAAAATATTAAATATTAGTTACAGTATATTAATATTATACTAATATTATAAATATTAGATTAAAAACACAGAAATTGTTTTTTTCCTCATAAATTCACAACTTCAATTTTTCTCACAAATTTGTAACTTTATGTGTCAGAATTTTTGAGTTTTTTCCTCATGAATTTGTGTTTTTTTTTGTTTGTTTGTTTGTTTGTTTTTTGTCTTGTAAACATATCAGTGACCCACTGCTGATTCCGTCTGTAGGACTGAACTCCAGCACCTGGAAGTTAATATTATTCATCAGCAGCTGCTGACAGAGCGCCACCATGATTGTTGTTTTTTAGCAGATGTTACATTATTTTCGCATTTGGACGTCATGTTCTGTGGGTGTGACGTCATGTTCTGGGGTGTGACGTCATGTTCTGGGGTGTGACGTCATGTTCTGGGGTGTGACGTCATGTTCTGGGGTGTGACGTCATGTTCTGGGGTGTGATGTCATGTTCTGGGGTGTGACGTCATGTTCTGGGGTGTGACGTCATGTTCTGGGGTGTGATGTCATGTTCTGGGGTGTGACGTCATGTTCTGGGGTGTGACGTCATGTTCTGTGGGTGTGATGTCATGTTCTGTGGGTGTGATGTCATGTTCTGTGGGTGGAGTTGGAGTTGCCGTCTTACTAAAGAGGAGTGGGATCCTAATAAATCAATAAAATTAGTAAATAAAGCCCAGCATTGTGACCTTTACCTTTTCTCTTTCTCAGCTCGTTGCCTCTTCACGTCTTCGTAGGTCATGTTCAAAGCTCGGTGGATTTTCTGTCAAACACACAAACAGTTTGATAAGATCGATTCATCCATCCTTGATTTGATGTATTTCCTGTTGAAACAGGAAGTTTGGCCAGGACAGATCAAACCAAACAGGATCTCAGTTTGGGAGAGAAAGACTTTTATTTTGAAGGGACCGGTGGATGAGAGAGAGTGTTTTTCAGATTTGCGAAGGTTTTATTGGTTGAATTTTGAATTTCCAGCCTCTAGGGCAGGATGATGTCACGGTTTGACAGGAAGTGGGGTCATGTGACGTAGTGTGAGGTCACGTGAGCTCATTTCCTCTCCGTGACGGGCCCTGCGTTCCAAATCGCATACTTATACTTTTTACTTTTAGTAGGTACTGCAGCTGCCCTTACAAAGTATGTGGTTTAGTATGAAATATGCATGCATATGCATACTATTGGGACACACTTCATACATCATCCCTGAAGTCCGACCCTCTCGCTCACTTCCGCCGCCGTGCGTAGCGGCAAATTTGTATGTTGTTGTCAAAATGCTGGTGCTGTTTCATACTGCGCTGTCCTCTGTCTGATTTATTATCTTCTGTCTTCCTGTCGCTTCTGCGGTCACTGAGCGAGTTTTGTGTGATATGTGTGTTTTGTTGTCGTCCGTATGTGGGCGTGGCCTGTACACGCAGTGCGACGTAACGTCCGCTGCACAAAGGATTGTGGGTCAGCATGGCCAGAGCAGCATGCTGAAATCCATACTGCGAAATCTGACCGGATGTAGTAGAACATCCTGGTACTCTTGGCATACTGCATCTGACATACTATGTATTGGGACACACTAAATCTTTTTTTTCCCTACTAAATAGTATGATAGTGTGAGTATTGGAACGCAGGGCAACACTCCTCTTGAAAAAGCTGATGTGATGATCTGACCAATCACAGCAGGTTAATCAGGGCCTGTCTGAACTCTGGAAAGAGGGCGTGGCTTCACCTGCTGCACATGGGGGACTGTGTTCTGATTGGTGCAGAGAATCACACATCACTGAACAGTTTCAGGAAGAGTTTTCAAAAGGACTGAGGTGATGGCATCACTGCAGGACACACACACACACACACGCTCACATACACAGACAAACATGCGCACACGCACACACACGCACACACACACACACACACACACACACCTACCTGGCTGGTGTGCAGCCAGTATTTGAGGTTCTGGCGGCGGCGGATGTGCGGCAGGACGAGGCGGTAAAACCCGTGTTCACCTGCGAGAGTCAGCAAAGCCCCGCCCACTCCGAAACACAACAACACGAACAGACCGGAGAAGTGACCGATGCCCATCTGCAGCGTCTGGGGGAGACAGACGAGATGAAAACTGAATAAATCAAACTAAAACACTTCTCATCTGACTGGAACTGCAGCCTGTGTTTCTGCAGCCCGGCCTGCAGGGGGCAGCGGCGCCGCACGACCATCAGGGGAACAGGATCGATTGATTGGTTGACTGATCGGATTACTGTGTCATGGATGATGAACGTGCTGCTGACACCGTGCATGTTCCAAACACAAGGAAGCGCACAGATTACAACAGATTACAACAGATTACAACAGATTACAAAAGGAATCTGTTGGAATAGCAATAACAAAAGGTTATTAATAATAACCTGAGAAATTAAGAAACAAAAACTCAACAGCTCATCTTGCCTTGTTTTGCAAACTGAACGACATTAAAACTAAAAACAAACAGACACACACACACACACACACACACACACACAGACACACAGACAGACAGACACACACACACACACACACACACACACACACACACACAAACAGACACACACACACACACACACACACACACACACACACACACAAACAGACACACACACACACACACACACACACACACACACACACACACACACACACACACACACACACACACACAAACAGACACACAGACACACACACACACACACACACACACACACACACACACACACACACACACAGACACACACACACCACACACACACAGACACACAGACAGACACACACACACACACACACACACACACACACACACCTCGGTGACGGCGAACACTCTCTTCCCGCAGGGCACCACCTTGTACCACTTGTCGTGCAGGAGGTCCATGTATCCGTCTGACTTGTACCTGCTGATGAACTCGGAGATGTTGGAGGTCAGAGGAGAGTTCTGAGGCAGGCCGATCCCGTAACCTGAACACACACACACACACACACACACACACACACACGTCACGTTACATCCACCAATTTAATGTATTTTATTGGGGTTTTATGTGATTGACCAACACAAAATAGTGCATCCTTTTGAAGTGGGAGGAAATTATTTACGAATATAAATCTGAAAAGTGTTGAGTGCAAATGTATTCACCCCCTTTTACTGTGAAACCCCTCAGTAAAATCCAGTGCAACCAACTGACATAATTAAGTCCACCTGTGAGCAATAATCTCAGAATAAATCCACCTGTTCTGTGAAGGCCTCAGAGGTTAGAGAACTTTACCAAACAAACAGCATCACCAGGCAGCTCAGGGATACAGCTGCAGAGCAGAAAGCAGGGTTAGGCTATAAGAAATACCCCAAACTTTGAACATCTCACAGAGCAACGTTAACTCCATCATCTGAGTATGGAGAGAGTACGGCACAACCACAAACCCACCGAGACCAGGCTGACAGGCCTCTGGAGGGGCTGCAGAGACCCACAGCTCAGGTGGGACAGTCTGTCCACAGCTCAGGTGGGACAGTCTGACCCACAGCTCAGGTGGGACAGTCTGACCCACAGCTCAGGTGGGACAGTCTGACCCACAGCTCAGGTGGGACAGTCTGTCCACAGCTCAGGTGGGACAGTCTGACCCACAAATCTGGCCTTTATGGAAAAGTGGCAAGAGGAAAGCCACAAGCCTCAGTGGAGACCCGGCAAACGTGGGAGAAGGTGCTCTGCTCAGATGAGACCAGAATGCAAAACGCTTGGGGCGGCAGAAACCTCACGGCATATCAGCCTGATCGCAGCGTCCCGCCGTGAAACATGGCGGGACATGAACTCGGAGCTGATGGGAAGATGGATGCAGCCAAATACAGAGCAACCCTTGAAGAAAACCTGTGACAGTCTGCAAAAGACATGAGACCGAGGCCGAGGCTCCCCTTCCAGCTTTGGCACCTTACAGGCTCGGTGCAGTTTGTATTGATTAGATGGTAAAAGACCATTTAAGTGAATTTGAATTCCAGTTGGAAACACGACAAAATGATGAAAAGTTCAGAGGGGCGGAGTCGGTTCACCTCAAGGAGTCAAGTCAAGAGTTTGGAACCAAACAGGTTTGATCTCATGTTTGCAGATAGGAATCATTCTCTGGTTGATTATGTATGTTCACACTGAGATATAGAGCTAGAACAGACTAGACCTGTCTGCGCTCTTGGCAGCAGAGCTCTTGACCTGTTGACCCTTTCCTCAGGCACAGCAGCGCCCTCTGTGCTTCAAGCTGCAGTTGCTGATTTCTCACCACTGGAGGGCGTTAGAGCTCAATTTGTATAAAACTGACAGTTCAAGCAAAAAAAAAAAAAAAAAAAAAAAAAAAAAAAGTGTCTCTGGGATGGAAATGAGGCTAAATTTGACTCACAAGGCTGCTGTTGGATCACTTGGATTATTTTGTCTTGGAGCTCCAATTTGAAAATATGGTGAAGCTGCACACACACACACACACACTCATATATGTGTGTGTGTGTGTGTGTGTGTGTGTGCTGTAGCTGCACTGTATGTTCTCACCTGCCACAGGGCACACATCCTTACAGAGGTGCAGCTGTTTTTCCATAATAATTATAATAACAGTTCAGTAATAATTACCCAGCAGGCATTGCAGGGACCTGATCACCTGCCTGGTGACTCCACCTGTGTGTGAACTGGCTTCTTATCCATTCCAGTGTATTTCAATTTTTACGTGCCGCTTTCTCTCTCCTGTGTGAGCAGGTTAGTCATTGAGACTTTGTCTGTTTCTGATTTCCTGTCCTGTGTCAATACAGCTGATCTGATTCTGAACGAGAGACAGACAGACAGACAGACAGAGAGACAGGCAGACAGACAGGCAGACAGACAGACAGACAGAGAGACAGACAGACAGAGAGACAGGCAGAGAGACAGGCAGACAGACAGACAGAGAGACAGGCAGACAGACAGGCAGAGAGACAGGCAGACAGAGAGAGAGACAGACAGACAGGCAGGCAGACAGACAGACAGAGAGACAGACAGACAGAGAGAGAGAGAGACAGGCAGACAGACAGAGAGACAGAGAGACAGACAGACAGAGAGAGAGAGAGACAGACAGAAAGACAGACAGGCAGACAGACAGACAGACAGACAGACAGACAGACAGGCAGAGAGACAGACAGACAGAGAGAGAGAGAGAGACAGACAGACAGACAGACAGACGGGCAGGCAGGCAGACAGACAGACAGACAGACAGAGAGACAGACAGACAGAGAGAGAGAGACAGGCAGACAGGCAGACAGGCAGAGAGACAGAGAGACAGGCAGACAGACAGACAGAGAGACAGACAGACAGAGAGAGAGAGAGACAGACAGACAGACAGACAGACAGACAGACAGACAGGCAGGCAGACAGACAGACAGACAGACAGACAGGCAGGCAGACAGACAGACAGACAGACAGACAGGCAGACAGAGAGACAGATAGACAGACAGACAGACAGACAGACAGGCAGAGAGACAGACAGACAGACAGACAGGCAGGCAGGCAGACAGACAGACAGACAGACAGACAGACAGACAGACAGAGAGACAGACAGACAGACAGGCAGGCAGAGAGACAGACAGACAGACAGACAGGCAGTTGGAGGGATGCTGTGATTGGCTGGGCTGCAGGTGTCTGGAAGCTCCACTTGAACAAAACCTCAGTCAGTGTAAAAGTGGGCGGGGCCATCTAGAGCTCACCACTGAACATGAGCCGCTGGATTAAAGGAATATTCCACCAAAGCTGCTCGTGTCACCTGTGATCAATCAACCTGAACCAAACCAGGATCTAGGAATTAATTTAGAAATCCAGATTTTATATTAAACTGAGTTTAAAGTCAGACGGGACTCTGAATCATTCAAGAGCATTAAATTAAATTTGGTTGGAAATTAAAGCAACAGTTCAACCCAAAATGAAATGTTGTCTTGATCTGGTTTGTAGGTCGATGTCAGCCCTCACCAAAACAATGAGACTGTTTCTTTAAATCAATATAATATAAAATGAAATAATATATTAGAATAAAAGAGTTGCAAACAGCAGAATCCAAGTGATGCGAAGCCAAATGACTCACCTCAGCATCGGGCTGGGCAATTGATCGAAAAATAATCGAAACCGACATTTAGGGCCCTTAACCGACATAATCCTGCCCATGTCGGTTATTCCGGTTACCACACCACAACACGTCACATCCCAAAATGCTCCTGTTGTCATGGTAACCACGGTCCGTCCCTCCTCAGGCTGTACGCTGCAAACTTCCAACGTTTCAGCAGCACTAACCCTAACCCTAACCCTAACCCTAACACAGAGCAGAAACCCTGACCCTAAGCGCTCTGTGACTCTGGGTAGTGAATAAGAATAATATAGATATGATAATAATATATAGCCTAGATACTGATGATTAATTATTGTACTACTACTACTAATAATAATGATAATAATAATAATCATTAAGGAGCAAAATTCTGAGAAATTAATATAGCCTGTTTACTATGCAGGCACGTTATATTATTATTAGTGCATATATATACTACTACTAATAATAATATAGCAATAATATTACTTGAAATAATATTTGTTTAGAAGAGATGCAGCTTTTTGTAGTTTAACATTGCCGTTTTGTTTGCAAAAGATTCAAGCCATAATAATCGGTAATAATCGTTCATTAATCGGAATCGAGGTAAAATGTTCAATTAATCGTGATTTTGATTTCTGCCATAATCGCCCAGCCCTAGCTCAGCATCTCCTACGTTCTCCTCACTCGTTCGGCAAATCAGACGAATGAGAGATTTGTATGAGAAGCTCTCATCTGCATCTCGTTCACACCTTCACCACTCTAACCCCTAACCCTAATCCACCCTAACCCTAACCCTAATCCACCCTAATCCCTAACCCTAATCCACTCTAACCCTAACCCTAATCCACCCTAACCCCTAACCCTAATGCACTGCTCCAAACATTTGGAATGTAAAGGTCTTCTTCTTCATTTGTGTGTATTGGGATTATAGGTCAGATAATCTGCATGAACTCATCATCAGGACAACAAACAACAAACAGCAAACAGCCAATCACAGAGCAGTTTGGCCCTGAGTGGTGCTGCATCATGTCAGCAGCTTCCTCATCGGGAGCGCCACGTCACACTTCCTGTTTGTTTCCCTCCCGGCCAGCAGGGGGCAGCGTCACCTGTGCTGCTGTCCCCTGCTGGCTTATTGAGCTGCACACACAGCAGCTGATCCTCCCCAGGACGGCGGTGGCTACCTGACTACTGAGGAATCTACCTGTCTGCTGGGGAATCTACCTGTCTGCTGGGGGATCTACCTGTCTGCTGAGGAATCTACCTGTCTGCTGGGGAATCTACCAGTCTGCTGGGGAATCTACCTGTCTACTGAGGAATCTACCTGTCTGCTGGGGGATCTACCTGTCTGCTGGGGGATCTACCTGTCTGCTGGGGGATCTACCTGTGTCAGGTGGCAGCTAGAGATGTCGTCCTGTGACTGCTCATGTTTACAGAAGTTGTTGTCATGACAACGCTTGCACCAATCAAAACAGACAGCCCTGCTGGCTCCTGCTTAAAGTTCCTGGACTTCAGGTTTTCGTATCACCTCCCGAGGTGATACCTGGAGCCGTGTCGTTGCCATGGAAACGACCCCAGAGCCGGAGAACAGCCTCAGCGGCGCGGCACCTCGGGAAGTTTCTGGACCTGCACAGCAGGTGTTGCTGTTGTGAGGCCGCACGGCTGCTGCCGTCTGAACGGAGTTGAAGGTTTGATTCCAGCGGGCTGACCCTCTGCGGCTGAGAGCGGCAGACGGTGGCGTCGCCACGGAAACTGTTTTTTTATTTGTTGTGATCCTGCGGCTTCGCTCATGATGAAATATCATGAAATACGTCTGAATAATTACAGATCATAATCAACTGGGAGTGAACTGTAGATAAAACACAGAAAAACAACACACACACACACACACACACACACACACACTCACTCACACTCACACACACTTACCCTCGATGGCGAAGGGTTTTCCCACAGTCGCCAGTTTGCAGTCGGCGTCGATGGAAACTTCGTAGTCGAGCAGAGCTTTGTCCATGATGAAGGCATCGAGCTGAGGAGGATCTGTCCTTCAACACACAGCAGCAGGGTTACAGACAGGGTTACAGACACGCTACAGAGACGCTACAGACACACTACAGACACGCTACAGACACGCTACAGAGACGCTACAGACATGCTACAGACATGCTACTGACACACTACTGACACGCTACAGATTACTGATTACAGACACGCTACTGACACGCTACATACACGCTACTGACACGCTACAGACACGCTACTGACATGCTGCAGATTACTGACTACAGACATGCTACTGACACGCTACTGACACGCTACAGACACGCTACTGACACGCTACAGATTACTGACTACAGACACGCTACTGACACACTGCTGACACGCTACAGATTACTGACTAGACATGCTACTGACACGCTACTGACACGCTACAGATTACTGACTACAGACATGCTACAGACACGCTACTGACATGCTACAGATTACTGACTACAGACACGGTACTGACATGCTAATGACACACTACTGACACGCTACAGATTACTGACTACAGACACGCTACTGACACGCTAATGACACGCTTCTGACACGCTACAGACACGCTACAGATTACTGACTACAGACACGCTACAGACACGCTACTGACATGCTACATATTACTGACTACAGACACGCTACTGACACGCTAATGACACACTACTGACACGCTACAGATTACTGACTACAGACATGCTACTGACACGCTACAGACACACTACAGATTACTGACTACAGACACGCTACAGACACGCTACTGACACGCTACTGATTACTGACTACAGACACACTACAGACACGCTACAGGCACTCTACAGACACGCTACTGACACGCTACTGACACGCTACAGACATGCTACTGACACGCTACTGACACGCTACAGATTACTGACTACAGACACGCTACTGACACGCTACAGATTACTGACTACAGACACGCTACAGACACACTACTGACATGCTACTGACACGCTACTGATTACTGACTACAGACACGCTTCTAACACGCTACTGACACGCTACAGATTAATGACTACTGACACGCTACAGATTACTGACCACAGACACGCTACAGATTACTGACTACAGACACGCTACTGACACACTAATGACACACTACTGACACGCTACAGATTACTGACTACAGACACGCTACTGACACGCTAATGACACGCTTCTGACACGCTACAGACACGCTACAGATTACTGACTACAGACACGCCACAGACACGCTACTGACATGCTACATATTACTGACTACAGACACGCTACTGACACGCTAATGACACACTACTGACACGCTACAGATTACTGACTACAGACACGCTACTGACACACTACTGACACGCTACAGATTACTGACTACAGACATGCTACTGACACGCTACAGACACACTACAGATTACGGACTACAGACACGCTACTGATTACTGACTACAGACACGCTACAGACACACTACAGACACGCCACAGACACGCTACTAACACGCTACAGATTACTGACTACAGACACGCTACTGACACGCTACAGACACACTACTGACATGCTACAGACATGCTACTGACACGCTACTGACACGCTACAGATCACTGACTACAGACACGCTACTGACACGCTACAGATTACTGACTACAGACACGCTACTGACACGCTACAGACACGCTACTGACATGCTACTGACACGCTACTGATTACTGACTACAGACACGCTTCTAACACGCTACTGACATGCTACAGATTAATGACTACTGACACGCTACTGATTACTGACCACTGAAACGCTACAGATTACTGACCACTGACATTCTACTGATTACTGACTACAGACACGCTACTGACACGCTACTGATTACTGACCACTGACACGCTACAGACACGCTACTGACACGCTACAGATTACTGACTACTGACACGCTACAGATTACTGACCACTGACACGCTACAGATTACTGACCACTGACAGATTACTGACCACTGACACTGACACGCTGATCCCACCGCTGCCAATGGGCTTACTTGTGAATTTCCCAGTCTGGGATCAATAAAGTATACCTATCTATCTATCTACAGATTACTGACCACTGACACGCTACTGACACGCTACAGATTACTGACTACTGACACGCAACAGATTACTGACTACTGACATGCTACAGATTACTGACTGCTGACACGCTACAGATTACTGACCACTGAAACGCTACAGATTACTGATCACTGACACGCTACTGATTACTGACTACAGACACGCTACTGACACGCTACAGATTACTGACCACTGACACGCTACTGACACGCTACAGATTACTGACTACAGACACGCTACAGATTACTGACTACTGACACGCTACAGATTACTGACTACTGACACGCTACAGATTACTGACCACTGACACGCTACAGATTACTGACCACTGACACGCTACAGATTACTGACTACTGACACGCTACAGATTACTGACTACAGACACGCTACAGATTACTGACCACTGACACGCTACAGATTACTGACTACTGACACGATACAGATTACTGACTACAGACACGCTACAGATTACTGACTACTGACACGCTACAGATTACTGACCACAGACACGCTACAGATTACTGACCACAGACACGCTACAGATTACTGACTACAGACACGCTACAGATTACTGACTACAGACACACTACAGATTACTGACTACAGACACGCTACAGATTACTGACTACAGACACACTACAGATTACTGACTACAGACACGCTACAGATTACTGACTACAGACACACTACAGATTACTGACTACAGACACGCTACAGATTACTGTTTGTGTGTGTTTGGCGGACGCAGTCGTAACGTTCCAGCTGACAGTTTTTTTTTAACTGACTGACTTTCTGAGTCCTTCGTCGTCACGACCCCCAGCTCTGTGAGGCGCAGGGTTCCAGCGTTCCACGCATCAAGAACCGTCTTTCTGATCTATTTGATCCAGATCTTGTTGGAGTTCTAAACTTCCTGTCCAGTTACCTGCCGCTTTGCCGTCACGGCTGCTAGCCGCGACACAGGAAGCCCCGCCGGCACTTTGGAGCTCCTGTGATATGAAACTGAGAAACAAAACGCAACGTGGATCCTGGTTTCCACCGAGAAATGTGAAGCAAAGGAAGCAGTGAAGCTCGTCAGCTCACCTGGCCTGCGCTCCCATGAGCTCACCTGGCCTGCGCTCCCGTCGGCTCACCTGGCCTGCGCTCCCATCGGCTCACCTGGCCTGCGCTCCCATGAGCTCACCTGGCCTGCGCTCCCGTCGGCTCACCTGGCCTGCGCTCCCATCGGCTCACCTGGCCTGCGCTCCCATGAGCTCACCTGGCCTGCGCTCCCGTCGGCTCACCTGGCCTGCGCTCCCATCGGCTCACCTGGCCTGCGCTCCCATGAGCTCACCTGGCCTGCGCTCCCGTCGGCTCACCTGGCCTCTGTCAGCTGCTCTCCTCTCAGGTGTGAGAGCCGAAGCCCCTCCCCCCTGCTGTCTGTGTCTGCTATGTCAAACAGGTAAACAGGTTTGATCTATGATGTCACGCTGTGCTGCTCACACACTCACACTCAGCCTGCACCTGCCGCCCAGGTGAGCTCAGGTGTGGGGGGTTCGGGGAGGTGCGACACCTGACCTGATGAACTGACTGTGTGTGTTTTGTGAATGTGCTGAGTCAGCTTTGTGCTGAGCTGCAGGTGGACAAACGCCGAGTCACTGTTTCTCCTCT
>NC_043983.1:36342900-36375400 GCF_902150065.1 Myripristis murdjan
ATACAGGGCATATTTCCTCTTTTGTCAGATTGTGTTGTTGGTGATTTAGAAAGCTGTGCAGCCTCCCTGTCTTATGGTTCGGCTGTAAAGCCTTTATTAAGATGAATATGTGGCTGCTCTTCTCGCTGCACAGTTTAATACCAAACACAGTAGTTAAGGTGCTGAAAGGCTGACAGGTACATTAATACAGAGCACGAGGAGACTCCGTCTGAAAATAACAGAATAACAGAGAAAACAGGCCGTGACGTCCTGAATATGAGCGTGTACCAAGCGGCATCAGATGTCGGTGTAACAACAGGATGTGACAGGATTTGTCGGTCCTGCTGAGCAGCTAAAACTGCAGCTACACACACACCTGCCTACACACCTGCTGCTGGCTGATTAGCACCAAGAGAAAACCTCCACATCTGTGTCATGCCACAGGTTCAGGACAGCTGGACCTTCATCAGGAAAATCTGTCCGATGGCAATTTTTTGGTTTTATTGGCAAGTTTTGGGTTTACTTCCAACACTCCTCCCAGTCCCCTGGCTTCCCAAATGGAGGAACTATTTTCTGTCATAGTGCTGCCACTGTGTCACTCCGCAGGCTGAATATGGGACTGGAGCGCTGCAGCGTAGTGATACAGTGGCAGCACTACGGCAGGAAATAGTTCTGTCACTTTGAAAGCCAAAACCAAACGTGTGTGTGCTGTGAGAACAATCTCACTGCTAAACGGGTAAGAATCTGAACTTTAAAGGGATTTTCTGGCCACTAGAGGGCGCCGACAGCACAAACTCACACAAAGCCGCTCCTCCTGCACATCATTTTCGGAAGCCAAAAGAAAAAAGTAAAGGGAGTGAAGTTTTTTTTTTCTATGTAAATGTGGGACCCAGTTTACTGTCAGAGGGCTGCCGGTGGATTATTTGGATTATTTGGATTATTTTGGATTATTTGGAGTATTTGGATATTTTACAAGTTAAGCTTTGAATGAAAAGTTTCTGTCACTGCACCGCTGGATTATGATGCTTTTTATTAGTTTGGGTGATTTCAAACTGGAGGTTTGGAACATGCCGCTGGAGGTTCTGTGAGGAACCGGTTGAATAACTTTATCAGCACCTCCAAGGTGACAGAACGAGCACCTGGCCGGGTCAGAGGGGGAAGCTGGTGGTTGGCGCTCAGTGGGTTTCCATGTGACGGACTGGCAGGACAAGACACTCAACTGCTGCCCCCCCCGCTGACCCCCCTGCTGACCCCAAAAACTGGACAAACTCAAAAACGGGTCATTTCACCAAATTTTCAGGACATCCCACGCACTTGGGTCTCAAAAAATTCGGAAAAATTCACCAGTTGTTCCTTAATTATCCAATAGGCACTCTGTACTATTGAGATACAGCCAATTTAGTGAGGGGCGTATGTGTCGATTTTGGTGTGATTTTCACGCATCCTTATTTTTCCTCCATTTCATTTTCAGGTGTTAATATCTCAGGAACTACACCACATAGGAAACTGAAATTTGGTACGATAACACACCTCCACCTGCTCTCTCAGAATATACAAAAACATCTGTCATACATCATAACTGGTAGGCATGCCAGGCCCTCAAAAATGGAAACTCTAGGGTTAGGGTTACTACTATATTACCCCCTGCTGTCTTATGCTGACCCCCACCCCCACATCCCCACTACACTACACCCTACCTACTGGCAGACAGCAACACGTAAAGACTGGAGAGGAAGGGGTGACTCCATGAGGCTGGATCAAGTCTGGCGGTTCCTGAATCCCAGTACCGGGCGTTGGGTTCTGTCACTTGGTCTCATGGTTTCACACCAACCCTGAACCTCCATCGGAGCGGGTTGTTCTTCAGGGTTTTGCAGCTCAGTTGTGGATGTGGGTCAGTGCCTTTCATGTTCCCATTCATTCACTCTTCTTCTATTCCCTTTCTTACTTTGTACTTATTTGGACTTATTGTATATTGTTGTATATTGTACATGGGTTGTATATTGTATATAGGAATGTGTTATGTATACTTTATATTTTATTTTTATTTTATTTTTTTATCTGTTTTATTCTTATCTATTTTTTTACCTGCACAGTTCTGGAGTTGTTGCAATTGCATTTCACTGCTGCTGTACCCGTACATCACGCATGTGACGAATAAAAATCTTGAATCTTGAAAAAAATTACGTGGGTTTTGTGGTCGACCATGTTTGGGCCTTCAGAAAACAACTTTGTTTTTGCCCCAGCTTCTTGATTTTTTCAGAGCTTTGAGATACACACATGGACTGTTCAAAGCATTAATGCTGAGTCAGATATATGCATCGGTTTCTGGATGGCAGCTTCTCCAAAACCAAAAAAGAGTTTTGGTGTCAGATTTTCATTGGCCCATAACTGCATCTGGGAATGTCTTAAAAAAAAACTTTTTCTTTATGCAAGTTCTTCATTTTTTTTTTTATCCCAATCATGGGGCTTTTTCACCACTCACAAATATTGAAATTCCTCAATATTAGACCACTGTAGCTTGCTTTGGTGTCTTATATTCATTTATTGTTTATTATTTGTTCATTATTAACCTAAAATACAATGACCATTGCACCAGAAATGCATTTATTTATCACAACATCAACATTTTCATGAACTTAAAAAATAAGAAAATGCCCGTGCACAGCAGGCAGTCAAGGTGCCGGTAATGTGGCGAAGGGATAAACTTGTCATGAGGATCCTCGTTACACAGTCCAGTGTGCGGTATGTTTCCACTGTATGTGGTTCTCTCTACTAGTTTTCATGAACTTTTTTACCAAATCTCTTAAGCTGCACATTCCTACAGTTCGGGTTTCTGCTTCCAAATGGCTATTTCCACAGTAAAGTATGCATTCTGAATTTCACCATATATAAAATACGCATAAAATTGACTACTTTACAAACTGAAATCATTTTGGTGTGATTATCTTCAAAATTGAAGATAATCACACAAACAAAAGTGAAGGTGTATTACTGTACCAAATTTCAGTTTCCTATGTGGTGTAGTTCCTGAGATGTTGACACCTGAAAATGGAAGAAAAATATCGACACATACCCCCTCACTAAATATCGACACATACCCCCTCATCCATCCGAGCAAACTAAAATTTTACAGAGTGCCTGTTGGACACATGAGGAACAACTGGGGGGGTTTTGAGACCCAAGTGCGTGGGATGTCCTGAAAATTTGGTGAAATGACCTGGAACGACCCAAACCTGAGGCGGCAGTTACAGCACACAGCACATGCGGGTTTTGTTCTGGAGGCTGAGGTCATGAGCAGCGTCTGGCTGAAGGCAGCCCTCACTGCAGCAGCTCCACAGCGGAGAGACGGCTGGTGAGGGTCAAAGGTCATCGCTGACACTCGGGTGGCCGTTTGAAGCTCTGCTCTCTCTCTGCTGTGTGTGTGTGTGTGTGTGTGTGTGTGTGTGAGAGAGTGTGTGTGTGTGTGTGTGTGTGTGTGTGTGAGAGAGTGTGTGTGTGTGTGTGTGTGTGTGTGATGTTCTCAGCTCCTCAGATCAGAGGAGTTGGTGCTGCTCCCTGCTCCAGCGGGCAGGAGACCCCGGACATCCTGCCGCACACAGGTGACACTCACCTGCCGCCTGCAGGTGAACCCACAGGTGATGCATTCACAGTGGATGCATCTCGAATGTAAAACATTGCAGTGTTCAGTTTGACAAACTTTTTTTTTATTATTATTTTACTCTATTTTTCTAACATGCATTGTAGTTTTAGTCATTTGAATTTTGTGAATTTTTTCCAGCAAAAACTCCAGTAGTACATGAAAACTAATAATTTTTCATATCAATTATTAAATACTCTCTCAATGAGTTTTTTTTTTTTTTTTTTAATCTGGTTAAATAAAGGTTAAATTAAAAAAAAAAAATCAAATTCTCTAATTCTGCCTTTTTCCTTTTTTTAAATTCCTGATTGAATTATTTGTTAATGACCTTTATACACAAATTGATCTACAGTTCTTGTCACAACTTTTTTTATGAAGCGTCTGGCTTTTCTTTTTATTCTGTAGAAACGTTTGTGTCTGTTCTCTGAACGCAGGAGCTCCTTGTTATATTTCATCACAGTTTCTGTCAGTGGAGGTTCATGTTTGTTTAGTTCTCATCCTGGAAAAACGCATTAAGAAAGTATTAACAAACGGCTGCAGCCCCAGTTTTAGTTTGAACAACATTCGCAGTGAAAGTGAGTCCTTCATGTTCCACAGGACGGAGGTTCTCCTGGCAACATACCGATACACTGACGTGTCGATGTATTGATATGCTGACATTGTGATATTGTGACATCGTAACACTGTGATCTGGTGGCCTATAACTTCCATCTTTTCCTGGTTTTCAAAGCTTTTCAAAGCTGTTTCACTGCTTCATCATCAGGCCGCCTGACACACCTGGACAACTGCTCTGTCAGCTCGTGTTCAGGTGTAGCAGGTGTCCTCAGTTTCTACAGGCTCGGAGGTGTTTAACACCACCGACACAAAGATCACTCAACGGGGTCAAACCTGGAACTGGGAAGAACTTTCATCAAGTCCCCAAACCAGACTGAAGTGTCTCACCTTGGCGTCGTGGATCCCTGAAACCTCCTCGAAGGTCTTCTCCCCGACCATGACGGCGGCCAGGTTGGCTGTGTAGCTGGACAGCACCAGGAGGCAGAAGATCGCCCACAGGTTCATCAGGAAGCGACCCGTCCAGCACTTTGGTGTCTTGGACGACACAGTCCGTCCAAACAGGATGGCGTAACAAAGGTTCAGCGCCGAAGAGTAAGAAAACACCTTTATCCGGTTTCGTCCGTGTGGAGTCATGCCGAACGGGCTCTTCCATTCGTACAGCGTGAGGAAGAGGGCGGTGATGTGCAGCGCCACGAAGATGCCCACCCACATGGACCAGTGCAGGGGCCACATGAAGGCACCGATGGGCGCAGCGGTGTCCTTGCTGCGCACCAGGATGCCCAGGCTCGTAGAGAAGAAGGGCGAGGTGAAGTCAATGACGCGGCTTCGCGCCGAGTTTATGCTGAAGGAGGTGACTGCCATGTCCGCTATGCCGTTGAGAAGATCCCCCACCAGCCCCGTCCAGCGACCGGCTTTCCAGGCTCCGTACTTCCCGTCTCCGACGATATAAAGGTCAAACTCGAACCTCAGGTCCTCGGCCAGTTTCTCCAGCAGGTCGATGCAGTATCCATAGCAACACTTGCCGTACTCGGCGGGCAGGAGGCTGCTGTTGCCGCCTGCCACCTCATGGAAGTATCGCTCCAGCGTCTCCGAGCTGTTGGTCCCGGCGTCCAGGCAGTACTGACCGGCCGGGCAGTTCCCCTCGTCGTCCACGTCCCGCGTGAACACAAAGGGATGTTCCACCAGAGTCACTACCCGAACCCGGCTACCCACCACCGGCATGCCCGCCCGCCACCGCCCCCCCGTCCTCCCCCCCACTCCCTCGGTCCGCAGGCGGTGGCCGGTGCCCCGCCAGACCCCCTGGTCCTCCACCTCCAGCCGGCCGGCCTCCCAGCTGCCCACGGTCACCCAGGCGGGCTGGCCCAGCGCGTCCCGCCGCAGGCTCCAGATGTGGAACCGCTGCGAGGTGAGGATGTGCGAGAAGTTCTGGTGGACCGTGATGGGGCCCGTCAGGCCAGAGAAGGAAGTGTTGGAGAGGAACCTGCGGAACAGAACAAATCACATTTCAAAACATATTTTTATTGACTCATTTTATGATTGTTTTTTTAGCCAATAATGTTACTGCTGGAAAATTTTTACCGTCTGCTCTCCTGTCCTCGTGCTGTGTTCCTTAGTTGTTTGAAATTCACGCAGTGGGCGTGGCTAACGTGACGGCTGCAGAGTGCTGGTGGAGGTCTGAGCTTTCTAGTTTTGTTTCATGTCTGATTATGATTTTTTTAAACAGCTTTAACTCTGTTGTTTTTTTTAAAAAAAATACTCTACCAGTTAAATTCACCACTTCGTGTTATTCATATCGTATCAGCTGTAATCAGCCTGACCCCCCCCCCCCCCCCCCCCCCCCCCCCCCCCCAACCCTAACCCTAACCCACCCCCACCCCGTGACAGAAGCGATTCATTTGGTTCATTCCTTTAGTCTTAACTTGACCTTTCTGAGTTTGTCTCTGGTTATTTCTCTTATCTCCCTCCGTCCTCACAGTTAATCTTGTGGCTTCCTGGCGTTAAGCAATAAGAGCCTCGCCGCAGGAAACGCCGATGCCGCGTGGCGACCGGCCCGCCGGCAGCTGCAGGAGCTGCGCTGCACCTGAACACATCAAATAGCCGCGCTGCACCTGAACACATCAAATAAGGTGTAAAATCACACTCCATACATCCAGAGCGGCGAGCAGATAACAGTCCCAGCAGACTGGATGAATAAATGGGCAGCGAGGCGGGAAAGGCAGAACGTGTGAATAGAATTAAAGCATCAAAGGCGGCTGGAGATGAACAGATGGAGAGGATGACGAGGATGAAGACGTGATGAATGAAAGGAGGAAGAAGCTTCATAAATATCAGAGGAATAAAACATGACAGGGCTGAAACACCGATAACACACTCAGTATTCAGTGTGTTTACTGTCTGCTGAGATAACACACACACACACACACACACACACACACACTTTATAATAAGCTCGTTCATTATATGATCTCAGTCTAATTAAAGCATGTAGATACTCAGATTAGATATAATCCATGCAACATAAAACAGCTGACACTCCTCAATCTCAATCTCTGTCTTTCCATTGGTGTTGCCATGGAAACGCCTCAGTCTGGGTTTTTAGCATGTTTGTGTGTCTTCAGGGTCCTAGAGAGGGAAGCACAGTTTATACACACACACACACACACACACACACACACACGGAAATCACATCACGTGTTATGCTGCGTTCCAGGCCACCTGACCCACCTAACCCTAACCCACCGTAACGTGATGCATTATGGGTAAAACGACCCGGGCATGGCGGCGTGTTGGATAAAGAGGGCAGCCGTCCGGTGCCGGCGGGAGGTCGGGGGGACACTTTCACATGCCGGACCAGAGTTCAATTCCCGTTTCCATGGAGACGGCTATCGTCCGACTCCGCTGAGTGAGACGGCGAGAAGCGAGAAGCTAATCACATGACACGGGATCACAGCGAGAAGCTGATCACATGACACGGGATCAAAGTGAGAAGCTGATCACATGACACGGGATCACAGCGAGAAGCTGATCACATGACACGGGATCAAAGTGAGAAGCTGATCACATGACACGGGATCAAAGCGAGAAGCTGATCACATGACACGGGATCACAGCGAGAAGCTGATCACATGACACGGGATCAAAGTGAGAAGCTGATCACATGACACGGGATCAAAGTGAGAAGCTGATCACATGACACGGGATCACAGCGAGAAGCTGATCACATGACACGGGATCAAAGCGAGAAGCTGCTGCGTCTCCTGCAGACGCCACAGGGCGCTGTCATGTCAGACCCTGAGGGGGCGGGGCCAAGCACGGGCGTCAGACCCTGAGGGGGCGGGGCCAAGCACGGGCATCAGACCCTGAGGGGGCGGGGCCAAGCACGGGTGGCAACTTTGCATTTGGCGATAACAAACAAACAAACAAACAAACAAACAAACAAACAAACACTGGATGTTTCATAAATGATTCATGAGGAGCCACTAAATATTTAAATCATCGTTATGAAGTCATTTCAAATGTTTACAAATCATTTGATATTGATTACCATGTTTATAAAGAAGCAAACGATCATCACACCTGAATGTATTGATTATCAGAGTGTGTGAATGTATTGGTTATCAGAGTGTATGAATGTATTGATTATCAGAGTGTGTGAATGTATTGATTATCAGAGTGTGTGAGTGTATTGGTTATCAGAGTGTATGAATGTATTGATTATCAGAGTGTGTGAATGTATTGATTATCAGAGTGTGTGAGTGTATTGGTTATCAGAGTGTATGAATGTATTGATTATCAGAGTGTGTGAGTGTATTGGTTATCAGAGTGTATGAATGTATTGATTATCAGAGTGTGTGAATGTATTGGTTATCAGAGTGTGTGAGTGTATTGATTATCAGAGTGTGTGAGTGTATTGGTTATCAGTGTGTGTGTGTGTGTGTGTGAGCTGCTCCTCTTCTCCCTGCTGACACTGTGTGTTTGTGTTTGTGTGTTTCTGGTGCTAAACGTCAGTCACCTGTCCGGCTCAGCTCACCTGGCTGTGGCTCACCTGAGCAGGAGGCGGGGCTGGAGTCTCCTCCTGCCGCCTCCACCTGCCATCAGTCGGGTGTTCACACTCAGGTGTACTGCTGAGTATCCCAGAATGCATTTCACACCGACCGGCGTGACATTAGCAAGTGTCAACTTGCTAATGTTAGCAAACATCTGCTGGCTAATGCTAGCCACCAGCTGCTTCTCGCAGTTCAGACAGAGCATGTTTCTGTTAGCCGTGCGTCAGTCTGATGTTAGCTCCGCCCACGCTGTGACGGCATTGAACGCTGCAGCTGTTGCCATGGCAACGGGAGCCACCGGAAATACTCTGATCTGCTGTGAATCAAAGGCCTGAGACGGTTCTACCTGGTACGTTTCTATGGTTACTGCCCTTTTCCCCGGACCAGCCACAGGTGGTGACATCATCAAGTATAAACAACTTAAATGCTAAAATGATGTGTAATCAGTCGGTGTGCGTTTGATTTGTACACCTGCTAGAGGGTGACGACCCGCCCCAGACACAAATTTAAAAATTATGTTCGGGTCGGGTTCAGGTTCGGTCATGACGGGGTTATTTCAGTGAAAAGTGACGGACCTACTGTCTGTTCTGGTCAACTTCCTGTACAGTGCTGGAGTTTACGTGACGACGCTGAAGGCAACACGGAGGCTATTCGAGCGGTAAATGTGACCCGGAGATGGAGGACGAACAAAATCTGGGGTTCGGTTTCTACGCTCTCGTCTCGGGTTCAGACGAAAATGTGCAGCGGGACCCGAAGTGTAACTCCCGCAGGGCGCCTGAACGCCTCAGACCCCTGCAGCAGAGGGGCGGCTTCAGCCGGAGCAGCGGACGATGTGATTGGCTGCAGAGCTGCTGAGGCAGCGCTGAGATCCAGCAGGACGCTCACTGTGGAGTCACTGTCCCAGACAGTCTTCATAAATACATTGGAAACAGTTTAATTAATTAAAAGCAAGTCATTTTTGAGGTGATTTAAAGCGGCGGAGGAGCTGGCAGCGTCTCCGGCTGAGGCTCGTCCAGGACGAGCAGCAGCTCCCGCTTTAAAAGTCCTGAATAAAATGTGAGGAGCAGACAGCAGCGCTCAGATGAGTCGCTCACCGTCGCCAGGATGAAAACTAAACGCTGCGTCAGCTCGTCCATCAGCCTCGCCAAAACCAAACATCAGCACGGCAGCAAGCAGCCAATCAGCTGCACCCAGTGATGTCATCACTTCCCGAAAAGATAATGACGCCCAACAAAATAATAACATGACCAAAAACGCAATAACATCCTCTGACTGTTACTATGATAACATGTTTACCAATAATGTAAAACATTTCAGGTGTGTAGCACTAAATAATGTTATAATTTACTATTACCTTTTTCAGAACTGATAATGCTGAACTGATAAAACAGATAATGTAATAAAAGAATAAATAAATAAAGTATTTTTATTTTTTTTTTCTTTCTTCTGAAATGCAAAGTGTGCAAGTATACAAACACTGACACTGCCTGTATGTTTGGAATGTAAACTCAAGGCTTAATGTGAAATTTTAAATTCACAACATTTTCATTTCTGGGTACTTTTTACGATTTGTTTTTGATTTATTCATTTATATAAATATTTAAAAGCAGAAACTGTCGCGCCTGCATGTGAACCCTGGCCGCCTGACTGAAAGCCACAGAGCTGTTATTCACACAACCACCAGGGGGCGCCTGACTTGAGATGACATGAGACAAGTAGCATCAGTTGCTGGTTGCCAGGCAACAGGCATAAAAACTGACAAGCAATGCTGGATTGAGTTTTGAGGATTTCCTCACCTGAGATAAGACGGGATGAAGGAAGATAAGACTGGAGACTCAACCAGTAAATGACCTGCTTATTCCATAAAACACCTGTCACCTGTCCTGTCACCTGTCCTGTCACCTGTCGTCTCACTTGTCCTCTTACCTGTCCTGTCACCTGTCATCTCACCTGTCATCTCACCTGTCCTGTCACCTGTCTTGTCACCTGTCGTCTCACCTGTCGTCTCACCTGTCCTCTTACCTGTCCTGTCACCTTTCCTGTCACCTGTCCTGTCACCTGTCGTCTCACCTGTCCTCTTACCTGTCCTGTCACCTTTCCTGTCACCTGTCCTGTCACCTGTCGTCTCACCTGCCCTCTTACCTGTCCTGTCACCTGTCATCTCACCTGTCCTGTCATCTGTCCTCTTACCTGTCCTGTCACCTGTCCTGTCACCTGTTCTTGAAGTCAGACTATAGAGTCTCAGCTGGTTGGTTAATAATCAGCATGCGGTGTTTTACCTGGCCAGGTACTGTCCTGACGATGGCACCTCGTGTTTATTGGGCTTGTCGTAGCAGTTCACCATGTTCTGGATCAGTGCCAGATCCGGCCTCACCACCGTTGCCGCGGTGACGGCCCGGGCCACCAGCTGGAGGGCGTCCCGGATGTAAAAGTCCAGTGGTTTGCGCTCGACCTCGCCGTACGCCAGCAGGCCCAGCGGCAGCCCGATGGAGTGCAGGGCGTCGGGCGTCAGCGGGTGTCCCAGGATCCAGTGCACGGTGGGCAGCGTGAGGCCGAGGTCCTGGGCGCTGCGCAGCACCGCCGCCGCGCACTGCGGGTCGGCGCCAAACAGCAGCACGGACGCCGGCGGCGGCTGGTGCTGCCGGAAGTGCTGGGACAGGAAGTCGTGGATCTGGGTGTCGTCATGCGCCGACTGCGTGAGGTTGAGGAGGGCGCGGAGGTGCCAGGCGGCGCCGTCCCAAGACGGTCGGTTCTGACGGTCCAAGAGGTGCAGGAGGCCCGGCGCCTCCTCCCAGCCCCGGCACAGCACCGCCATGCCCTCCAGCCAGCCGGAGCGCCGCAGCACGGTCAGCAGCAGCTCGGACAGACCCGACGGAGGAACGCCCATCACCATCTGCAGGTGGAAGCGGTTCTGCAGGAGGGACGAGACAGGAGACGCAGATCAGAGCAGATTAAAGCACACAGGCTTCAGAGGCGTCAAGCTCATTAGCTTGAAAACTTTGATTAACAAGAATCCTCAGACTGAGCAGAGGGCGGGGTCGCCGTCGTGCTAACGTGCTAACGTGCTAACGTGCTAAACACAAACCACACAGCAGCTCTGTCTCACTTAACAACATGTGCAGAACATCAGCAGCACAGAAGCTGCCTGATGTCCAGAGAGGGTTCTTCAGGTTGAACTGGAACTTCATGTCTCATGTTCTGACATGTTCTGTGTCATGTTTTAACTCACAACACACAGGAAGCATCAGGATGGAGGTTATTGTCATATTTTGAGCAAACATCATCAAAAACAACATGATCAGCAGCATCTTCTAATTTTCAGGGGGAAGGGACAGAAGAACAAACATTTCATTTTAAATTCCTAAAAGATGAAGGGAAAAAAGTGAAATGAAATGAAAATGAAAATGAAAATGAAAATACATAATGGTGCATCTGGCTCCAGGGTCCCATCTGATTGGTTAAGGCAGCTTGATGACAGGACCGGATACAGCTTCTGACCCACGAGGTCAGACTACTAACCCAGCGGATAGTTTTTCCTCATAATGTTCCCCTCTGAAGTATGTCCCAGTCCAGTTGAGCCTCCTGTGGTCAGAGGGTCAGTCCAGTTGGTCCTGACCAGTTGAGCCTCCTGTGGTCAGAGGGTCAGTCCAGTTGGACCAGTTGAGCCTCCTGTGGTCAGAGGGTCAGTCCAGCTCCATCAGTGTGAACCAACAACCTGATGCTGAGCAGATTCTCTTGTTTGTGTTTCTGCTTCTTCTTCTCTTCTTCCTCGTTTCCAGCTTCAACCACTGATCCACTTTCTGGATTTGTTTGGTCTCGTCTTCCCGCTCAGAGCGAACAAACGTCCTCGCTCCACGACCACGGCAGCAGATTCAAACCACAAACACATCTTTTTACATTTTTAAATTAGACTTATTTTAGCAAAGGCTAATTATTTTGGTTATTATGCATGACTGACATTTTTTTAAGTTAACATTTTTTTTAAAATCTAACATACCCATCGTACCCCTAGGGGGACACGGACCCCCATTTGAGAACCCCTGTGTGTTTGTGCATGTATGTCCATTCAGAGGTGCAATAACAGTCCATTCATGTGACCTCTAACATAGTTAAAGGGACAGTTCACTCATTTTGACCAAAGTAAAACTGTTCAGACTGAAAGACATACAGTGAGCGTGAGCATCTTATTCAAATACATTTTTTTTTTCATTTTTCCCTTCACCTGCTGTGCATCAGGTAAATGAAGGTGGCCTCAGGCAGCCAATAAGATGTAGCGCTCAGAGCCGTCGTGCGTCCTGATTGGAGCAGCTTGAGCAGCTGAGTCTGATGTGATGAACGGTTTCAGCTGTGACTCCTGGAGGTTTTATCCACTGACATCCTTCAGAAAACAGTGACGACAGATCTGCTCTGCAGCCTCGCGGCCTGAACATGGGAACGACAAGCTCCTCACACCAAGCCGGAATGAGCTGATTTCAGGCCAAATGTCTCCGAGGCCTCTTTTCATTACGGCGGCGGCGGCGCAGGATTGTCACCGTAACCTTCCCAGACACGCCGCTAACAGGCTTCCCAGACACAGGAGATGGAAACACAAATTGCAATTCACACCACTCTCATCTGGCGCCCTCCTCCCCTCCTCTTCATCAGCCGTGTGGCTGCAGCGGAGAGACGCCAGGCGCTCATTTGGCTTCTGTGTTTTTGATGGAGAGGATCCACAGAGAGCGCCGCTGTCATCCATCACCTCTGCTCCCCGACAGGAAGCTGCTGTCGGCCTCCATCTGCAGCTCCTCTGCTGACTCCACACTTACGCCGGCAGCTGGCCGGCTCGCCCCCGGGACGTCCGGCCGGGTCGGCCCCGGGACGTCCAGCCGGGTCGGCCCCGGGACGTCCGGCCGGGTCGGCCCCGGGACGTCCCGCTGCATCGACCCCGGGACGTCCGGCCGGGTCGGCCCCGGGACGTCCCGCTGCATCGACCCCGGGACGTCCCGCTGCATCGACCCCGGGACGTCCGGCCGGGTCGGCCCCGGGACGTCCGGCCGGCTCGGCCCCGGGACGTCCGGCCGGCTCGGCCCCGGGACGTCCCGCTGGGTGTCGGGGAATGTGTCATGATTCTCATTCACACATTTGCTCACTTTTCCCCGTCCAGTCTGAGGTCTGACAGCAGAATCTGTTCGGACTCATTCTGGCTTCACGGTGAGGAAATGAAAGTAGAATCAAACCCAACAAACAAAACCCTTAATATGTCCTTAACTTACCTGGAAACACACAGCAACCCTTAATCAATTCTTAGTGTCAACACTGAGCCTCCTAATCTGAACTGAAGACAAAGGACTTGACAAAATGAAGGAATATTTCATTTTCTGAACAATAAAGACTTTTTGATATCAGTTAAAATAACATTTCAAGGAGAAGTGAAATGTGTTAAAATGCCTTAATACTGAACTGAAAATGTGTGTTCATCTTCCATTTAAGGTGTATATTCAGGTTTTTATGATTTATGTTGCATTTCAGGGATAATTCAGGAATAATATTATAAAATATATCAAATTAAGATAAAACCAAGGAGGAATTAATAATTCATATTACATCAGTGGATCTTTTTAGGTGTGTTCCAGTTCACAAATTCTTAATCCGTGCACAAAAATCCCTTAACCCTTTCCATGCCCCACTAAGAATATTTTTCAGGTGTTTAAATTAAAGGCATCGGGTTTCCAGATTTCATCTTCACATGAGGACAAGGTGTCTTTCTGGCCAGATCTTATTTTTTATGTCAGGTATATTTTATATGTGTTGTTTTACTATTTCTTATATATTCACTTACGCGTCATCCCCTCTTTAAAGAATTCATCAAACTGCCCTCGGGAGGCGCTACAGAGCCACTGCACAAAGTCTTTGATAGTAAAAGCAGTAACTGTCCCTCCCTGCTGCCTGTGGACAATACAGAGATTAGATTAGATTAGATTAGATCATCTTGATTTGTTTTTTCCTGTATTGATCCCCAAAGTATTTCAGATTCTGATGTCACTGCTGAAGCCGTGATGTCATCAGATGATACAGTTGACTGACTGATGATATGATGATTTATTTTTGGCTCTCGGAGATGTTTTTCATGCGCGGACGGTGGTGGAGGACGGCGGCGTCACGCGGGAGTTCAGTTTCATCAGATGTTGACTGGATGTGATGAGGAACACTGAGGCCTGATGGGAGATTTCTGCAGCGGCGTCTGAAGCCTCCTGCGGGAAGCGGCAGTCTGATCTCTGAAGGAGTGAGACAACAAAGATAGCAGGATGAAAACTCCCTCCTTTCATCTCAGTTTTCAGCCAGAAGATCTTATCCTCCTCCTCCTCACCTCCTTCTCTGCTTTGCTTAAAACACCAAAAAAAAAAAAAAAAAACAGACACAAAACAGCGAACTGCGTCTTTCCTTCCTCCTCCCTGCAGTCGTCACTCAGACCTTCACCTCAGACGTCAGCGTTTAAACCCGATTCAGCCGCTCTGCTGCTGCACTTTGAAAAGACTTTTAACGCTTTGAAATTGTGATTATCTGGAGGCTGAGCAGTTTCTACAGAAACAGCCACAATGAATCACAACATTAAGGAGTCAAACGGGACATAATGAGACTTGAGAGATGAGGAGGAGGAGGAGGAGGAAGGGTTTTGTGGTGAAATCAGGATTGGATCCATGTAAAAGAATCAGCAGCACTGATGTCATCAGTGGTTTGCTGGAAGTCGCTGCGTGACGCGGCGACACGACGACTACAAACAAACCCAAACCCAGGCGACACAAAAATCACGTCATTAGCCTGAATTTAAATTTTTCAACTCGAGTGAGAATTTCTGCAACAGGAAGCTTCAGTGCAGATTCAGCCTGACCCCGACCCCGACCCCGACCCCGACCCCGACCCCGACCCAAACCCAAACCCTAAACCTGAACCTGAGCGGCCAACGGACGAAGCTCCTCCCACAGCAAGGGTGAATACGCTGAGCGCTGAGGAGGAGGAGTAGGAGGAGGAGGAGAAGAGGAGTAGGAGGAGAAGAGGAGGAGGAGGAGGAGCAACGCCACGCCGGCCTGGGAGTTGCTGGGAGGGGAGGAGCCAACGCAACAAAGCCTTGTTTCCTAGGATGGCAACAGAAAGTTTTACATTTTGCGCCGTCATTTCAATCTGCCACCATCCTAAGAAAGGAAAAGTGGCAGCGGGTAGTTAGTGTAGCCAGGGAGGCGGGGCCAGGAAGGCGGGGCCAGGGAGGCGGGGCCAGGGAGGCGGGGCCAGCTTTGAATGACGTGTTTACAAACACAAACCCTGCCCCCCCCCTCTGACTTTTACATTCAGATTCCGACTGTGTGTGTGTGTGCGTGTGTGTGTGTGTGTGTGTGTGTGTGCCCCTCCCTGCCCTCATGTCTAAACAGGTTTGGGGGTTTTGAGCTCAGAGGCTGTTGCATCATGAGTTTAAAGTTTGAGGCGTCCCGTTGAGACGTTGCGGCGCCAAACTCAACCTGGCAGTGGCGTGCGTCCCGTCAGCGCCGGCGTGCGTCCCGTCAGCGCCGGCGTGCGTCCCGTCAGCGCCGGCGTGCGTCCCGTCAGCGCCGGCGTGCGTCCCGTCAGCGCCGGCGTGCGTCCCGTCAGCGCCGGCGTGCGTCCCGTCAGCGCCGGCGTGCGTCCCGTCAGCGCCGGCGTACGTCCCGTCAGCACCGGCTTCACCAGGAAAACCAAACAAACCGACTTTTCCTTTGGGTTTGATCTCTGTTCTGAAATATTTATCCTCTGCCTTGGCGGCTCCTGTCAGGGATCCTCTCGTCGCTCTGCTCATTTATTCTCCATCTCACGGTGACGGCGTTCGGCGGCGTGCAGCACCTCCGGCCCGCTGCTTCCTGTGGAGGGGGGAGGCCTTTAAGCCGGGAGGATCCGCCTGTCAGAGCTTCTGCGGCGAGACGGCGGCGCGTGCCTCGCATATCAACACACACATATACAACAGAATCCTAAATGAGAGAAAGCGTGAGCGGCTTTGATCTCGCCGCGTCTCATCATCCACCTCAGCTGCCGAGCAGCTTTCTGATGCCAGGCAGCCGACCCAGGCGCCGCGGGAAATCAAACCCACGCCATCTGCCCGGGCGCCACGCGGCCCTCAGCTGCGATCAGAGATGCGGCGTCACGGTGACACATCGTCACGACAACACGGCGACACATCGTCATGACAACACGGCGACAAACACGACTCGAGGGTCTGATCAGATTTCCACGGCGACGACGTCCGTCCGTCTGTCGGCCCCGGCGGCGGAGGGGGCGGACCTCCACTCACCGCCGCCTCAGAAGAACACACTTCCTGCTTCTGGTGGTGATGGTGGCCGGTGGCTGTCAGTGTCTGTGGTGCTGATTCAGATTCAGATTCAGATTCAGATTCAGATTCAGATTCAGATAACTTTATTGATCCCATGAAAGGTGATTCATTTGCAGCATACCCGTCATAAAAAAACACACAAATACATTAACGATACACACCAAGTCACACGCCAATCACAGACCCCGAGAGCAACGTCTGCAAACGTACATGAAGAAGAAAACTATTTCATAAATAAATAAATAAACAAACAGACAGTGAATGTCCATCAGGGGTTATTGATCACAGACGATGATCTGAGTTTAATCCTGAAAGACGGAGGAATGAAGGCAACAAGGAACAGCAGCCAGAAATAACGTGCTGAGGTCCTCGCCCACCTGACCACCTGCTCCTCCCGGACCACCTGACCACCTGCTCCTCCTGACCACCTGCTCCTCCCGGACCACCTGACCACCTGCTCCTCCTGACCACCTGCTCCTCCCGGACCACCTGACCACCTGCTCCTCCTGACCACCTGCTCCTCCTGACCACCTGACCACCTGCTCCTCCTGACCACCTGCTCCTCCTGACCACCTGACCACCTGCTCCTCCTGACCACCTGCTCCTCCTGACCACCTGCTCCTCCTGACCACCTGCTCCTCCCGGACCACCTGACCACCTGCTCCTCCTGACCACCTGCTCCTCCTGACCACCTGCTCCTCCCGGACCACCTGACCACCTGCTCCTCCTGACCACCTGCTCCTCCCGACCACCTGCTCCTCCCGACCACCTGCTCCTCCCGACCACCTGCTCCTCCCGACCACCTGCTCCTCCTGACCACCTGCTCCTCCCGACCACCTGCTCCTCCTGACCACCTGCTCCACCTGACCACTTGCTCCTCCTGACCACCTGCTCCTCCTGACCACCTGCTCCTCCTGACCACCTGCTCCACCTGACCACCTGCTCCTCCTGACCACCTGCTCCTCCTGACCACCTGCTCCTCCCGACCACCTGCTCCTCCCGACCACCTGCTCCTCCCGACCACCTGCTCCTCCCGACCACCTGCTCCTCCTGACCACCTGCTCCTCCCGACCACCTGCTCCTCCTGACCACCTGCTCCACCTGACCACTTGCTCCTCCTGACCACCTGCTCCTCCTGACCACCTGCTCCACCGGACCACCTGCGCCTCCCGCAGGTGTCTGTGTTTGACCCGGTGATTTCTGAGCAGATGTCAGCAATACTCTGAAGGCTGTTCTTCTCCTTAATGGATAAACCACTGGACCAACAGATAAAGGAAAACATTAAGAGGAACCTTACAGGTGCTGAAGATCTTCCCACTGACATTAAAGGAGTTCATCTTCCTCAGTAAACACGTTTCCCTACAGCCTCATCACCAGGATCGACTCTGGCTCCATGTTTGATTTTATGTCTGAAGGCAACATCAACACACTGCGGTTCTCAAATGCATCGCCCTAGTGGTACGTTGGAGTACTGCATGGGCTACGTCAGGTGGTTTAAAAATATTAATTCTTCAAATAATGAGCCAATGCTATAATAAGATGAATAAAAACTGACAGACAGAGAGACAGAGAGAGAGAGAGAGAGAGAGAGAGAGTGCAGTTATTATCAGCTGTGTGTGATGATATGAGGATTCTGTGATAAAGTGATGAATTCGTGGTAAGTGATGCTGAATTCAGCAGAAGGGTCTGGCAGCGACGAGGCAGCAGCTGCTGGCAGGAAAACTAAAGGTCGACATGGAACGCAGAACTTTCCAGAAAGAGCAGTCCAACCTGTCTGCTGTGTGTTTGCTGCACGTGTCTCTTCTGCCCGATCTAGTTCTACATTCTGTGTTATTTTGATGAGCCGACACGCAGCTGCTCGGTGATTGGTCGGATCCAAGCCGACTGATTTTAAATCATAACTCAGAAAGCGGTCTGAAATATCCAGGGGTCGACTCGGGTCTTACTGAGGCCAGTAAGAAATAATCCAGCCCTCATGAAGGTGTAATCCCAGGCTGGCTGATGAGAGGCGGACTGGAAGTGAACGCAACAGGAAGTGGAAGACTGCCACGTTCCTCCGGCTCGTTAGAAAAAGAGGAACGTAGGAGAACATCTGTCCTCAGGTTCCTCTCCGAACTGAAGCAGCATCAGACGTGTCGTCCATGCGAGTCGCCGGGATTAAATCTGATGAGGAGTTTTGTCTCGGGAGCGTCGGCAGGTCACTGGAGCTTCATCAGCTAACAAATATAAATATAATCAAATATAATCAGGAGTCGTTTGTCTGCTGGTTTTTCCTAGCAGACAATTTGGAAACATATTGGGAAACATCACCAATTTGTACTGGAACAGAGCCAGTTCCATTTCTGTCCATCCTCAATGTTACACATCATTTTCATTTTTGTTTTCGTTTTCATTCTCCAGCTTGTTTCTGCTGAGGGAGAAAAACAATTTCACCTATTTTCAACCAATAATCTGTCCTGACAGTCCTGCCACCGGCCACACTAACCTCTTTAAATATTAATCATTCTGTGTGTGTGTGTGTGTGTGTGTGTGTGTGTTTGCACTGTTATAATGTGCTCTCGTTAGATAGAATGGGGTCAGGAGTCTGGACAGTATCTAGAGATGATGGGACAAGTTGGACTCATTAAAACCACACTGTGTGTAACGGCCACACCTCGCTCGTTAGGAAGGACAGGAGACACCGCCGCCATGCTGCAAACACGGCCCCGCCCCCACCCGATCACCTGACCACCTGGGTCAGAGATCACCTGACTACCTGGAAATAAAAGCTGGAGATGCACCAGATGGCGACCTGGGATCTGCTCCGACCCAGACAGACAGCTGAGCTGCTGAGCAGCAGGTGATGCTGACCACCAGGTGATGCTGACCACCAGGTGATGCTGGACCCACAGCCACCTACTCACATGAAGCTTTGAGTACTGAACTGAGTTAAATGCATGTTTTTTTGTTTGTTTGTTTGTTTGTTTGTTTTTTCAGTTTTCTGGAAATTTTATCATAATTTTTCTAAATCTTTTTATTAAAACTCCTGGTAATTTTTGGCTGATTTTCTAATCCCTGGTTTCCTCCTGCCTGTTCCTCAGTGTGTCGGCAGTCAAAGGGTTAAACCGTCTGAACTCTGAGACTAAAGCAGAGGAGAAAATGTTCAGATGATCCTCACACACGTTCTGCTTTCTCACCGATTCTAGTCTATTAAATTAAACTGAGGAGCCTCAGGGGCCCCCTGCGGGCCTCAGACCGCACTTTGAACACCCACTGACCACCCACCCTCATGAAGCTGAAAACCCGCTGTTTTCAGCTTCATGAAAACTTCCTGTCAGGTATGGTGCTGCTGCCTGATACGAGCTCTCTGATTGGTCAGGGGATCACATGAGTGAAGTCAAACGTCTTTTCCAGGTACGTGTTTTCTAGATCTGAGGTTTCTCCATGATTACAGGGCTGAGATGTTGAGGGATTCTGTCAACAGCCAATGAGAATTGAGAGTGGATTCAATTTGACCGAGCATCATCTGGATAGTCACAGGATAGTCGTCAAAAGTTAGCCCCGCCCCCTTTAGCCAATCTGCATGAGCAGCTAATCTTTGGGTTTGAAAGCCTCACGCTGTGTGAATCTGTTTGAAAGTGCATTTTCCTGTGAAGCCACTGAGACACCTGCCGCGCTGACCTTCACGCTGACAGCCAGCTGATTGGTTGGCTGTGACGGCGGCTGACAGGCTCAGGGGGGCTCAGGGTCCGTGAACCCCCCCCCACCTTTTCATTCTGCTGTGCCAAATGAAATATTGATCAGGGTTTAAGCGCTGGTTCTTGTCTCTCCTCTGTGTTCTCTGGGCTTCAGAGCAACAGGAAGCGAACGTGGAGCCAAAGCAGGAGGTTTAATGACAGGCAGCATCTGCCGTGTTAGCAGAACGCTCCCACGCAGATCAGCTCGCCGTCCAACACCGAGCGGCTGCCTGCTTATCTGCAGCCAGCACGCCGCCGCCTTTGTGCTGCTGCTGTACAACGTGAATGGCTCCGATGGCCAGAAACCACAAATATACTGCAGCTTTATTCTTTCTCAGTGCGGGGTGGTGGGGGGGGGCAGCTGGTACAGCGAGTGTCTGCAGGCGAGAGCAGAGCAGAAAGCAGAGGCTTCCAGCTGCTGCAGGCCACTTTCCATCCCAGCTTTCCACAACACTGAGCACAGCCTTCCCGCCGCCAGCCTCACCAGGAAACTTCCTGTGCTCGCCTTTTTCCTCAAACAAGGCGGAAAGTTTGCACAGAAACCAGGCAGGGTCAGTCACCCCCGACTCGTTTGAAGAAAAACTAGGATTTAGGGCTGAATATGAGACTGAATGACTTGTTAAGATGGAGACTTTTTGCTGCGCAGGTTGAGAAAGAACCTGCTGCTGCTGAGGTTTTAAGTCTGTTCAGAGCTCATTCTGTCTCTGAAACACTGCAAAACCACACGTCTGCTGGAGTCAACACAACTTCATCACAAAGTCAGAGAGTCTTCTGTTTTCCTTGCGTTTTAAAATTAAAGTTGTTCTAGAACAGATAATGAAACTGTTTTATCTGCATGGTAAGTCTAAACTGTTGCAAAAGTAAAAACTTTCCCACAATAACCTGAGGTGTTTATAATGAGCTGATTCTGGCCTCTGTAGCCCCAGAAACAGTTTCTGATGATCAGCTGTTAACCCGTTCCTACCCAGCATCCCGTGGCCTTCCTCACCTGGCTCGTCTTCCTCACTCTGCTGCAGGACTGGCTCCCGCTGGAAAGAGGGTCAGGACTCCTTTACAACCCGTGTTCCTAAAAACTCCAATTTAGGCCATAAAACAGCAAAGTGCCGTCCAAGTTGGACCGAGGCTCATCTCGCTAATAGCCTCTGCAGACGAGGCGGCGTGAACTCGCTCCAGGACTCTCAGCTTATTAGAACAAAGCGATCAATCTGCCCTGCAGCCGCTGGCAGCCAAACACACACAGCAGCTGCATCCATCATATCAGCCATGAAAATACATTACAACCCTCATCTATTTACATTGCCCATTTAGGTAATCACAATGCTGGCACTGGCTGTGTGTGTGTGTGTGTGTGTGTGTGTGTGTGTGTGGGGGGGGGGGGGGGGGGGGGGGGGGGGGGGGTTGGTTCTTGGCCAACGCCTGTACTTCCAGGTGGTTCCCCGTTGCCAAGACAACAGCTGTAGCATTCTCTGATGTCACTGATGTCACGGCTTGTTTGTTTTTGTTGGTGAAGACCTGATGCTCGGCTAACGGAGAAAATACAGTTGCTGTTGTCACTGGATGCTGAGAAAATGAGTTAAAGACTTCAGAAAATCACCTCGTGGCTCTTGGAAGTGTCCTCCTCTGGTAGGCTGGTGGCTTTGACAAAATGTTATTTAACAAATTTAACAATAAGGAAGCTGATTATGACCTGTCATCACATCTATTGGCCAACGTGCTGGTAACTTCTCTTATTATACTTGAATAAATCGGAATAAACTGGAATGAACTGGAATAAACCTCCAGACGATATAAGACTCGCCCCTGCTGTTGAATCAGGATTAAACTTCCTTGTTCAGCTGAGTCACGCTCTCTCTGCACTCTGGATCCCTGTCATTTGTGTATTTTTAGTCATTTATTGATTGATTGATTGATTTTATGTATGGTATCTCGGTACTAAAGTACAAATGGCAAGGAATAAACTGCTGAAAATGGTAATGGGCAGAAAACTCTGCAGATTAAATCGTAAGAATCACATGAACTTGATGCATCATGTTTGATTAGCAGGACAAAGTTGTGAGACTCGAGCCTCTGCAGACGGTGAGCGCTGCTCTGAATGTGATTGGATAACCGGCCAGCTGGACCGATCAGCGGATCATCAATGAGCCGCTGATGATGTCAGCTGTCTGTCTAACAGCTGTTTCCTCATCAGCTGTGATTCTTGCTCCATAATATTTTAATCTTTTTGTCACACCTGTCCTAATGTAAAGCATTTGAATGATCTTGTATATGAAACATTCTGCTGCAGATTCGCTTTCGCAACAGGATCTGCTCTCTGAGCCACAGCGACATCTGCTGGCCAAAAAAAACCTCAAACTTAGCTCAAATCACCCGTGTGTAGATTTCTTCCATCACAAATCATTTTGACCTCTTCCACCACCATTTCATACAGCTGTGTCAGTGAGGGGGCAGAGGACTTTCAGGGGGAGGTCAAAGGCCAACAGTAGAAGCCAAACAGAGGAGGTCAACATCACCTGAAAGCTGGGAACCTGAGGATTAATCTGAGGTGCAGCTCAGCTCTGTGTGTCAAATTATTCTAATGGATATTCTGGTTATTCTGGAATAAACATTTTGTTTTGCACCTAGTTATTTTTATTATTATTATTTATTTATTTATTTAGAGGTTTAGAACATCATCATGGAAGCATATGAAGCCATCCCCATGCATATTAAGTTGTTGCAGCAATTTTTATGTGGCTACCAATTGTTACACAGATTTGGCACACAATGTAACCATTTTGACCACTGGAGAATTAATAAAAATGGTCAAAAATCATCCAAAATCCCATATTAGGACACCAAGACCTTGAAGAACACCACAGAAAAATCCAGGCTTTGATTTGGTGTCAAAAACTTTTATCATTTGCAGATTTGGGTAATTGGGTAATAATTACATTTTTCCTGACTGGATGCTGAGGTTGTGTTGTGTAAATGTGTCAGAAAGTGTCCCTCACTGTCAGTCCAGCTGGAGAAGCAGAGCTCCTCTGAACGGCCTCGCTCTCTAGTTTGTGTCTGTAAAGTTTGATGAGGCTGTGATTCTCCTAGAGGTCACTAGAGGTCATTTTCTCCAGCGACGTCCAGTTGGACAAAAGTGTCTGGCTGCAGTGAAATGGCTGCTATGGGGGCCAACATCATCACACAGGAATCAAATGTGGCTCATTGAATCCACAAGAGTCTCAGCTTTCCAGTCAAAGCAACTGATGCAGCTCCAAGACTGTTTAGGCCCCAGTCTGCACACACACACCATTTTACAACAGGCCACAAGAACACATGTGGACTGCAGGCTTTGGGGCCCAAACTGCATGGGATTAGCAGAAGGTGGGCGTGTCTGCAAAGGGGAGAGAACCCATTTTCATTCACACAGCTGGAGGTCAGAGGTCAAGGGACCTGCTGGAAACAGACATGACAGATTTTCTCTCACCAAAATTTAGCTGAACTTTGGAGCGACATTTATCCATCTTGTCAACAACCCAGCATGACATGCTTAGTACGAATGGATTTCTTAGGTTGTCTAGTTTCATCTGATTCCAGGATCTTACGCTTTATCATCTAGCTTCAATCTAATCCAGCTTTCCCAACCACCTCAGCGACCTCTAGCAGGTGGTGAGCCCACAAGAGGGTGGTCCCACGTGACCTGTTTGGGCTCAGCCCAGTGGGACCCCATGGCTGGTCTGGCCACCAGGCACCCACCTGCAAGCTCCCCCTCCAGGCCTGGCTCCAGGAAGGGGCCGCAGCCTCCATAATCCGGACGAGTTGCCTGCATCACTGCTGAGACTTTGCATAGAGGGTCTGGGTGAGTTCTCTCTACCAGGAGCACCATGCACCTGACACAGCTCCCAGGGTCACACAAACCCCTCCACCATGATAAGGTTGCAGTTCCAGGAGGGGTTGATGGAAACAGCCGCCTTATAATGTTCTGCTTCTGCAGCTAACAAGGTTCTTAACATTCAGAAACCACACAGCTGATAATTGGCTGTTTCCCCGGGCATCTCAATTTGAAAAAGTCCTGAAAACACAGCAGTGCTGCTGCTTTTAGGAAAACTCATGTGGAGGACTTTATTGGGCTGATGGAAAACTGGAGTGAAGAAAGTGTGAAGGCTCTGAAAGTTCATGTTCATATCGTAGTGGAATGAATGGAGGAAAGGGAGGAGGAGTGATGTGGCAGCTCTGAAAGCCCACTGCTCGCTCTGGGAGGAGAGCAGAGGAACCTTCTGGAACCTGCAGAGGAACCGGGACAGAGATTGACTGTAGAAGCGCTGATATAATGCCAGTTCTACTCAGCTCCATCTCTATGGGCTGAGGGCAGGCGCACCTGAGAGCAGCAGACAGGTGAAGGGATATTTCAGTCGACTGCCTACAGGTTGCCTCTTCTTCTGTTAAATGAAATGTGGTGGGACAGTTTATGACGGGGATGGTCAAAGGTCAGCAGGTGTAACTGACAGACTGTAATCAGACTGCACAGGTGCATGCTGGGAAAAATGTCACATAGCCATGTCAGCTTCATACACCTTAGAATGCTTCAGTGTATGTTAATTACAAGTGTGACAGATCACATTTTTCCTTAACACACACACACACACACACACACACACCGTCTGCTTGTTAATTCATTGTGATGTGTGTGTCAGATTGGATGACAAGGTGGAGGAAAACCTGCAGACATTCTCACAGTGAGGTGATGTCACTATTCTGACACGCTGCTGCAGACACCCACTCATAATACTACTGTACAGTATGAAGTACTGCAGTATACCATAATTATATTCAATACAATATAAAATACTACAGCATCCCAAAATAATACATATAGTATTAAATATAAAACTGTTAAAACTGCACCAGTATTAGACTTAAGGCAATAAAAGGAAGAAACTTTTTATTAGACTGTTACATGTATAACCAGCTCTTATCTGGCACTCTCTCTCTCTCTCTCTCTCTCTCTCTCTCTATATATATATATATATATATATATATATGTATGTGTGTGTGTGTGTGTGTGTGTGTGTGTGTGAGTACTAGTTATTATTATGACGAATGAGGCAGTGTGTTCTGTAGTGAATCAGAGTCACTGTGTTACGTAACCTGGGTGACAGGGTCTGGCTGGAGACTCTGGTTCACAGGAAAACCACTGAAGCCTGACGAGCCTCTGCATCGCCTGCATGACAGACAGGAAGCAGCTCATATACCTGAGTCACACACACACACACACGCGCACACATACCTGAGACATATACACAACTGAATCATATATGCAAACACACACACACACACACACACACACACACACACACCTGAGTCACATACACACACACACACACACCTGAGTCAGATACACACATGCAGACACACATACATGAGTACAGTCAGTCTGTTACTGTCAGTCTGTTTCTGTCAGTCTGTTACACTGTCAGTCTGTTACACTTTCAGTCTGTTACTGTCAGTCTGTTTCTGTCAGTCTGTTTATGTCAGTCTGTTACACTGTCAGTCTGTTTCTGTCAGTCTGTTACTGTCAGTCTGTTGCACTGTCAGTCTGTTTCTGTCAGTCTGTTTATGTCAGTCTGTTACACTGTCAGTCTGTTACTGTCAGTCTGTTACTGTCATTCATTTTTTAGGGAGGTCCTTATCTGATCAGAGGGTTTAAGGACAGACGATGTTGTGTTTGCGTTAAACCCCATGAGACAATTTTGCAATTTGGGATATTGGGCTGTACAAATAAAATTGGCTTGACTTTTACATCTTAATTATCAAACTATTACCCCGCTATTACTGTGTTATTACCGATCTGTAATATGAAGTGCACTTATTTTAATCTGGTTGTATTTCATCTTTAAACATTATTATCTAATGGAAGTAGATGAATAGTTAGAAGGGCCTGTGTCATATTATTTTGTTATACTGTTAGGTTATATTGCGCTGTGTAATATCATGGCAATACTACTATATTATACTATGTCATGTGTGTCTGACTGAATCAGAGCTGCGTTCATGTGTGTGCAGTTGCTGCATTCAAAGACATTTAGTCCATCAGTCCTCTCCAGCAGGGTCTGGATGATTTTTGGTAAAAAAAACAAAAAAAAAAACAAAGACAGAAAAAAAGAAACAATTCCTCACAACCACCCTGCAAACACTAAAGACTCCCAACGCCCCAGAATGATCAAATCGCACAAAGCAGTAATGTGAGAGCCATTAAGAGACGCTCGGCTATGTGGACCCATTTTGGTAAATGACCGTCCTTCCAGCTCTCAGGGCAGCTTTCCTCCCTGCAGATATGGGATGGAAATTCTCAAGCTGGAAGGCAGTAATACGTTAACCCAAGTTATATATATTCACCTCATACATCTCTATGCAAATGGCTGTGGCTGAAGAAAAGCTCTTTAGGCGAGGAAGTCAGCTGCTGTAAAGCTCCCTGTGCTCTGCAAATGATACTGAGAATACTGAGCTCAGGAACCAAAAATAAACACAACGGCAAATCAGCCAATAGCACTGACACCGAACTCATAATGAACCCCGCAACCTCGAGCTTTTCTGCACATCACCATGAAGCTGGAAACTAAACACTCAAAACCTCAGAGATGGAAAAACAGATCAGAACAAAACCCAACTTCCTCTTCTTTTCCAGCAGATTTCAGCTTCCTGTGACTGATAATTATGAGCTTAATCCTTTTTCTGAGCACAGCTGACCCACAGCAAACTAACTACCAGCCAACAAACACCAACCAAATGCACATGAGGACTCAGTGTTTCCCCATGGGGTTAAACCAGTCCATAATCACAGCCTGAACACAGTGAGGCAGAGCAGAGGCACTGCATCAGCTCCAGGTTATTTATTCATGGCTTGTTTTGCAGAAAAAAGGTGATCAGAAACGTCCTGATGTAGCCTGAATGCAGCGTAACAGGATGAAATACTGTAACTTCACTGATCTGAAGCCGTCGGACTAACAGAGCTCAGAAGCGCGAGGAGCTTCTCCTCTGATGAACAGCCAGACGTTCATCACAGATAATTACCAGGACAATTTTCTCACTTAACTGAATGGGCAGATTAGCCTCGTCTGTGGAATAATTACTTAATTATCACTGAGGAATCGACAGTGTTTAATATCACGGAGCCAGACGAGGAGCAGCAGACAACCTCTGGAAGCTGCAGGAGACTCTGTTCATGTGGAGGAACAGGACAGCAAGCCGACAGACACACATAGATATATAGATATGTAGGTATATAGACAGGAATACAGATAGAGATGTACAGATATAGATAGGGAGAGGGATTATTTCTGTAAATCCACTGGGAGCTGAGCTGCTGGGTCAGTGCCTTGCTCAAAGGCTCCTCTGCTGTACCCATCCATTTTCCCAGCAGTTGTGGAAATCTGAACCGGCAACCTCTCAGGCCTCCGCTCACAACAGGAAGTCAACATGACATCACCATGACAACCAGCAGACCCACAGGGTGAGCGGACGCCATCGGGACGTTTCAATTTTGAGTTTCTGTTCAGCAGCGGTGAGGAGGTCAAAGGTCACCGGCTCAGTGACCCTGAGAGCTGGGAGCCAGCGAAGGTCAAGGTCAAGGTCATATTCATCAGTGTGTTCACACAGCAAGCAGAGCAGCCAGAGACTAACACACACACACACACACACACACACACACACACACGACAAGAGGCACAGCTGCTCCATTTACATTTATAATCAACATTCTCTTATTTATTTCAAATGTAATTTGTTTTTACTGAAGAACAAGATGAAATAAAATCAAACTGCAGAGGGAACACAGCGGCCCAGATTCTGCTCAGACTGTGTGTGTGTGTGTGTGTGTGTGTGTGTGTGTGTGTGTATTGTGTCACCATATAGATGTGCGGTGGTGTGTGTGTCCTTCACTTGTTATTTTGAACAAAAAAGTGTCTGATGGCTTCATTCAGCTCCTCATGATGAGCAGCACACACACACACACACACACACACACACACACACCAGCCAGCAGCTTCACTGCAGCAGCGTGGGGGGATGGGACGTTCAGCAGCAGATTTTTTTCCTTTCTTTCTTTCTTTCTTTTTTTTTTTAAATTAAAAATAAGTCAGAATTGTGTATAAATTATTATAGGTTTTTTTTCTTCTTCTTTTTTTTTTTTTAACTGATTTTTATTTTTAAAAAAATTCTTTTCTGCTAAAATACCTGCTCATGTTCAAGTTTTTTTTTTTTTTTTGGAGGTTTTTACCAATTTCTAGATAGTTTTCTTGCCACCTTTGTTCAAATGTTTCAGTGTGTGTGAAAGGTATTCATACACCTTTCACGCATATTTAAACAAACAATTTTAAACCAGCATTTAAAGAAACAGGAAAAAGAGGATAAAGCAGTAGAGATGAGGAGGTGAGTGGACGCGAGGAAGCCCAGCTGATCATGAAGAAACCATCACAAAACAAGTCCGTCACCTCTGCTGCGTCTGCACAGACTCACACCTCATTCAAAGCCACAGAACTTTATTGTGAAGCTCACGGACGTGAAGCTCTGCTCTTTATTTGCTCCATGTTGTCAAAAGGGGTAGAACGACGTTTATCAGAGGTCAGAAACTATGAGGGAATTTGACTGAACGTACTGAAACGCTCAGTACAACAAGATTTAGGGCTCCATCATCATAATCCTCCGTTTCCAGGACAAAGAGGAAGTTTTAAGACGAGGCAACACAACCTGAAATACTGCAGCCCCACTTTGAGACTTTACCTGGATAAAACAAGGTGCTGCTGTGTGCTGCCTGCCCCCAGCAACTACTCTGACTCCACAAAAGGCCCAGGACCTCCGGCTGGAACATGCTGGGACATCGGCTCCAACTGGACTTAATGCACTTCAACCAAATGGACATTCACAGTTATGGAAACATTAGACTGACAGACAACAGTTTGAACCAGACAGCAGTTTCCACCGTGATTCTGCGCGTCTGCAGTGTTTCTAAATCTGGGCGCGGTGTGGAACCGGCACGAGGTTCAGATGTCCGGACGCTCTGCTGAGGTCGTGGCATTTCGGCCAGTCCAGGTGCTGCAGGTACTGTCCTCTGCTAAGCTGCTTTGTTTGCATTACAGAGAAGATATTTGTGCAGATGCAGCAGCCCTGTCTGCTCAGGCCAGTCAGCATCCCAGCAAACTGAAACATCAGGACCCCTCAGGTGAACTCACAATAATCCCATCTGTTATTAATGAAACCTTTAAAACCCTCTGCTCTGACTTCCACACCTCACACTCCCCTGCTGATCAAACACACATGATAAGGGCCCATACATTACACCTGTTCAGGCGAGCACGATGGATCAACCTTTAAAACTTACTGAAACTGCAGACTCGATTAAAGCAAAGTGACAAGGCCCCTGGTCCAGATGGCTGTCCAGTAGAGTTATATAGAAAATTCACAGATAATTTAGCCGCCCTCCTTTTAAAAATGTTCAATGACTCTCTGCCTCCTGCCTCAAACTCTCACTGATGAAAACCTCAGTAAACTCCTCGGTAAACTAAAACCAGCTCATATCGCCCCGTCTTTAAATGCAGACACTGAAATTCTAGCTGAAACATTTGCAGTGCGGCATGAATAGGTCACACCAAACATCACCAAACGTCACCAAACCAAACCAGGTTTATTAAAAAGACGACTCCCCTCCTTTTAAATTAATCGCCTTCTTAACATTCTCTTCTCTGCAGCATCTCTTTGGAAGTGAGGAAGGTGTTTGATAGGGTGGAGTGGGGGGTTTATTTGAGGTTTGGCATCAGCTCCCAGTTTATATCCTGGATAACACCTTTACATTCCTCACCAAGGCTTCCGCCAGTACATACAAACCTCAATATTTCAGTCTTGGTGGAGGAACTCGCCAGGTGTGCCCTTTGAGCCCGTCCTTGTTTGCTTCAGTGACCGAACGTTTGTCAGTCGTGCTTAAATCTGCCAGTTTTAGCCAAGTAATTCTCAGATGTGGTTTGTAACACACACTTTCTGTATACGCAGATGATTTGCTGCTGTTTATTTCTGACCTGATATCTGCCCCCAAGACAATCGAATTGCTAAACAGTTTTGGAGCTTTTTAGGACAAAAACTCAGCTTTTCACAGAGTGAATGCTCTTATGTAAAAAAGCCCTTTAAGATGTTTCCCACCCCTAACTGACTCTCAGACTGGACCTGGAGAGGTGGAGCTTATATGACAGTCTTGTTGGGAGAATACATTCTTGTCTATGGAAGGGCAGGACCCCCAGGATCAGGGAGGAGTTTTTACAAAGGCACTGATCACTGGGTGGATTGGCACTTGATTCACTGATTTAAGAGATTATTACTGGGCAGAAAATGTAAACAAACTTACTCTCTGGATCCAGGAGCCAGCATTACGTTTGTGCAAAGTTGAAGTTAAACCCTGTCCCTCTACTTTACTTTTAGCTTTACTTTCATCCAACTGCTCCCTGGGCCAACCCAGTGTCCACCTGGATGTGTCCAGGAAGTCTGAATGTGGAGACTTCCTGGACTGAAGCTGCTGATTTCTGCTGTTTTCTTCAAAAAGTCTAACATGTTGACTCATCATAATCCCCACACTGACTCAACATAATGTAATCTGTGCAGATTAATGTGATAATTTAACTTGTTAACTGTCCCACCTGTTGCACACCTGTCTGGCCAGGAGGCCTCTTCTCTCTGTGCTCTCTCTCAAGATTTTCTTTTAGCTTATAAGCCTTCCCAGAATCAGCTGTGGGTGATTGATCAGTTAACTTATTGATTTGATTGTCTGTCAGAGCTCCGTCTCTTGACAGCCTCAGTACCTCTCACCACTGTGACATACAACACACACACACACACACACACACACACACACACACACACATATGTATAATATATAAACCTAACGGTGTGTATGTGTGTGTGTGTGTGTGTGTGTGTGTGTGTGTGTGTTTGTCCAGCAGGCAGGCAGTGTGTTCACGATGTGTGTCCTGCTGCAAGAATCCTACTGAGCCCCCAAAGATTCCGTTCTATCAGGACCCGGTTCTATCAGGACCTGGTTCTATCAGGACCCGGTTCTATCAGGACCCGGTTCTATCAGGACCCGGTTCTGTCTGGTTCTGACAGTAACAAGCAGCAGAGGCTCGTCTGAAGAGCCCTGACATTAAAGATATTTTATTTTGTGTTCACTTCAGTCAGACATTATAATCACTGGAAATACAGATTTTTTTAATTTATTTTTTTTTCTAATTTTCAAGTTGTTTTTTTCTACAGATTTTTGGTGGTAATTCTCTTGTAATTTATATATTTATTCATTTATTTGATGTTTTACGTTGCACTTCTTTTTTTTTCTTTTTTTTTCAATTCCAGTCATTTTCTTGTAATGTTCTACAAATGTCTTGCTAGTTTTGGGGTCACATTTTTGAAAGGAATCAATGAAGTTTAAAAAACATCTTGACCTTCAGAAGGCAGGTCAGGTGCTTTTTAACCAGCAGGGTCCATGGAGTTTTTTTCATGGGCGTCATGTCCTTCCTGGCAGGACACGCCCCCTTTCGGCCTTCAGCAGGATGGAGATGGGTGTGGTTGACTAAGGTTTGTTGTGAAAGGTATTATGGGTATTTGATTGTTTACAATTCTGCGACCTTAAAACCCTGAAGCACAAACTAAATTTTACAAATCACTGAGATTGTTTTCCCTCCTTAAAAAAATAATAATATTGTAAAGTTACAAATATTAAAGGTGTTCTGAGGTTACAAGGCCACAGGGTTACCATGGTTACCAGGTTACTGCATCGCTATAATGATGACATCACAGCCACCTCTTCAGTCTCTAAGAAAAGAACAATTTGCGACAGAGAGAAAGTTTCAATCGCTGTTCTCACATCAGGAAACTCCAGACATTTGGGGAATTGGTCTGTGATTAGTCTGCACACACACACACACACACACACACACACACACACACACACACACACACTTGGTTCCCATTAACCCGGGTCCTGTGGGACTGAAGAGGACTGATAATAAAAATAATAGAAAGACACTTGAGTGCGATGTTTCCAGCTGAATCTGCTGTGTGAAGCGGCTGGGATTACCTCTGAGCAGAAATATAAATCCTTCATTATTAGACAATTTGGCTCGCCACAAGAGAGAAAACTGGAGGAAGTTCAAAGCACACCGCCTATCTCTCAGAAAGAAAAAAATGTTATCTGCAATTTCACTGTTTTCCTTCCTCTGACTGGAGTGGA
>NC_043983.1:36377900-36400400 GCF_902150065.1 Myripristis murdjan
ACATGTGCTGCTGCCTGATTAGTTTTCTGCAGAACGTTCTTCCTGTTTCTGCCCTTTCATGATTAGTGAAGAGAACAAATCAGCATTTCGGCGTCTCAGTCAGCGAGTGGCAGCGATGCTCAGGGGCACTTCAGCAGAGCCAATCAGCTTCCACTGCTCACAAAACAAATGTCAAAGCTGGTCTGAGCACACAGAGAACAGCAGCGATAAACCCACACGACTGAACTGCATGATGTTTGTAACGTTCCACCAGAACGTCTGTAATCCCTTAATCTGAACTCAGTCGTCACCCAGGAGACCCGAGTCCTAACCTCTCGAAGCGCCACCTGCTGGTTGTGGTGAAGTAACGAAACTTTAGCTGTGTTTTTACTTACATAAACACAGAGGCTCCGCCCACTAAGAGGCCCCGCCCACTCGTCCTGTTGATGTTAGCTGCAGTTAAACGCTCCTCATTTCACTATTTTTATTCACTTTGTCTTTTTCTGCTGATAAACATCTGTGTTCTCAGTGTGTGTGTGTGTGTGTGTGAGTGTGTGTGTGAGTGTGTGTGTGTGTTATGAGGCTGCAGCAGCTCGTTATCTGACTAACGAGCTGTCCAACCTGCTGTAACTCCTAGTAACTTTTTATAAAGTTTCCCTTTTTAAACTTTTATAATGTTTTTTATTCTCACAAATAATCATGTCCAGTGTGTATGTGTGTGTGTGTGTGTGTGTGTGTGTGTGTGTGTGTGTTATATGAACTCATTTATGAATCACAGCCTGGCTCTAATCAGCCAAACAGCAGCAAAACCAGTTGATTTATAAATAAAAGCATTTTTCACCATCAGATCGACTCTAGAGGAGAATTATTTGATGTCATTGAATGACAGATGGTTTGTGTGTGACATCACATATGATGTCACACATGATGATCTAGCTTGTTTTTATTTTTTAAAGATGGTTAACTGATGAAAACATGGATGGGATTAGACCAGATTAGATTATATGTCACAGTGTGCAGATGACTGCAAAAGAGAGAGCTCGCAGGTTCAATCCCTAAACAGCAGACATGTCAGATAGGTTTCTAATTAGATCTGAGGCTGTTATTGATCTCTGAAGGAGGAAGTTTGACATGATCATCACGTCTTTTATTATCAGCTAAAAAAAACCTGCTGTCAGGTTGCAACATCTGCAGAATGCACTGTAAATATGCAGGGTCTTGTTTGTTGGTTTGTTTGCTTGTTTGTTTGTTTGATGGTGTAGTTTGAATGAGGAAACAGTTAAAGAGTGTTGGAACATGTAGTCAGTGAGTGCATTTGAGTCGAAGCTGTGATGATACATGCTTGTTAAGAATCCATAAAAACTGAACATCACAGAGTTCAGAGGAGATTTGCCAACAGCATTCAGACGGTCCTGCTCCTCATCGCTCTGAGACGTCCAGGTGGAGACGTCCAGGTGGAGACGTCCAGGTGGAGACGTCCAGGTGGAGACGTCCAGGTAATGTGTGGACGCTGCAGGATCCGGATCCCTGAGGGATGATGGGATCCTCACGTTTCTATCAGGCTGCAGAACATTTCAGCTTCTACTTGTTGAGCTTCCTGTTTCTCTTTGATGGTATGAGGCTGTTTGGAGAGATTTGAAGCTGACTCAAGGTTTGCAAAATTACTCGGAACAAGAGACTAAATGAACTAAATGAAGAATAAAGTTATTAAATGCTTACTTGGGGCACCGTGGGTAGACAACAAAGTGATCTCCTTCATGAACAGGCTTGGTGTTTACAGCAGAGAGAAACAGGGCGAAGAACCGAGCCGGCCCCTTGGCTTCATCCACTCATAAGTGATAAGTGATGTGATTTGGAGGCAGAGCAGCTCTGCTGGCTGCTGTTTGTGTGAAAGGTGGATTACATCAGTCCAGCTGCTTCGCCTGGCTCATGTTGATGAGGCACACAGGAAACCCTCCTCACCTCGATTCAACTTCACTCTCACAACAGGCTGATTCCCATTCTGCGCGGACTCCTCTTTCACCTGACAACACTTTCAACTTAAAGATCTGTAGGAGAGGGTTTTGACAGGATCACACCTTTAAAGTTTAATCAGCAGCCCAGGGAGTGTTTCATGACAGCTCACTGGGTAAAAATACCTTCCAGGTCTCAGCAGAGCTTTACTTGTAGTGTTTGGTTTGGGTTTGATCCCTCCACCTTGGCCAAGACTCTCCTTTAAATTCAGTGCAACTACCTGCTTAAATAAAAATAAAATTAAATCAATATGAAAGCTCGGGGCATTTCTCTCAACCGTCCACGGCGTATCTCTGACAGGAAGCAGCATCATCCAGAGAGCGACGGGGCGTGAGGAGAACTAATCTGCTCAGCTTCCTCTGTGGGATTAAGTTTGGTTATTCTGGGACCAGCCTTTACTTCTTAACTCAAAAACACTCAGCTTGCTTTCTGAAAAAAGATCATCACCTGAGGTTAATCATTTCGAATCTGTAAACCGCTGTAATCACTACATAGTTACCACGGCCGCACAGAGATGACAGTGAACGCAGCACAACTGTAAACTTCCCCAAAGGTTCACAAAAAGATGAACAGAGATGAGACTCATTTTACGATCCGTAGCAATCGGCAGCCTCGTGCTCTCTCCGTTTCGTTTATTAACGGCTACAAAGGTGTAGTGGACGGCAGTAATTATTCTGCACGGTACTATAGTGGTGGCGACCACCGTGAAGCGCAACACTGCCCCTAGCGCATGGGAAGCCGCACCGCAAGGAAATCTTCGCGCCACTCAGCAAGACCGGGGCATAAAGGTCGCCGGCAAGTGACGTCACCAGGAAGGAGATCCTTGCTTGCCACAGAGGGAGCACTCGACACCGCACGCCAAGGCCACACCGACGAGGAAGTCGAAGCCCCCGTCCACGAGCCAAACAGCGAGCCGGCTGTCTCTCTCCTTCTCCCGCACCGACTGATTAGAGCGGCACAGGTCAGCAAAATTAAACCACTGACTGAGACGCTGACGGTTATGGTGTAGCAGTGAGTATTGATTTTTTTTTCTCTCTTTTGTGTCACAGGTAGACCTCCAGGAAGAGAGTATTTTGGTTGTGGGTTTTTCATTTTGGTGGGTTTTTTTTGGGAAAAAAAAAAGAACTATTTTTGTTGAACAGAATATTTGGACTGATAAAACCTTTGTTTATTTTGTGGAAAAAGAACTGAACCTAATTTCTTTTTTTTTTTTTTGTGGACTGAATTATTATTTTTATATAAAAGGACTAAAAATAATTTTGAGAGAAAACTGATTGAATTTTGGTTTATATCTTTTGTGGACAAAAATCAAAAAGAAAGGACTGAAAAGACTTATAATTTCTTGTGAAAAAAAAATATACCTTGAGTTGCATTTTTGGTTGTATGTTGTAAATATATTTATTTCTCTTGTTTGAAACAAAACATGTTGGTTTCCTTGATTACACACGTACCATTGTATTCTTTTTTGGGTTGTTGAGTTTAATACTGAAACATCCTCTGTGTTGGGTTTTTTGGAGTGAAGGTTTTTTTTTTTTTTTCTGACTGACTATGACAAACGAAACAAACACTACAAGCAACTTTGTCAGGCTTGCAACCTGACTGGCACCCCGGAAACAAACAAAGAAATAAATCATACAAAAATCTTCCTCCCAATAAGAAAACCGTCACAGATCGTATGAGTCACTCACCAGAGTCAAATCACTGAGTTACTGAGTTACTCAAATAACTGAGTCAGTGACTCACTGAGTCTCTGAGCCACTAACTCACCGAGTCACCAAGTAACTGAGTCAGTGAGTCTGAGTCGGTGAGTCAGTAACTCACCGAGTCACCAGGTAACTGAGTCGGTGAGTCAGTAACTCACCGAGTCACCAGGTAACTGAGTCGGTGAGTCGGTGAGTTAGTGAGTTAGTGACTCACCTCAACAACCAGTGGTGTAGAAATGCAACCACCACAACACACACTGTTCAGCAGATGCGGAGTGCATTTATGTGCCGTGGGAGTTTGCAGTTGTTATTGTTGTGGTGTTCTTTGTATTGTCTGTCCTTTATCTATAAACTTGTCTTATTACAGAATTGTTTTTAAATACATTTTTAAATACTTCTACTTATTTGTTACAGTCTTTGATGTGTATGTGTTTTTTACGAGATCACTGGAGAAACTTTGGTGATATGAAATGGGAGGACGAGTCGACACCTGCATCAGTCCTGAGTTTCAAGCGACTCGTTCGCGACTCTGAACGTCTCTGGAGCTGAACTGAAGCTGCTTGCAGAGTCAACATGTCTGAAACCTGCCAGTTTACACCAATGAGAAGCCATGACACGGTGTATCGTTTCCTCTCTTTACTTCAGTGTCTCTATCAGCTTCCTCTGGCTAGATAGTTTGCAGTTCTGTGCTGCGTTCACAGGGCTTGGGACATCAGAGCGTCATCAGCTCAGGAACATGAACGCTAACAAGGCGGAAATGAAGAGTTTCTTTGTCTTTCCCGTGACATGCTGGATTAGAACACATGAGCAAAATGTGTATTGTTTGTTTAGCATGTATCTGTTTCCCACCTGGATATGTTTTAATGTATTTTCAGTTACCAGCAGCTGGAAGTGGGGATTGGTCATGTTTTTGACTGCATCAGATTTTATTATGAAAATAAATTACAGTGTATTTGCTTTTAAACTCAGAGCAAAATCACATCGTGGTGAGTCTCCTGTGCCAGCTGGAGCTGCTGCTGCAGGTTCTCACGTGGTTCCCACTCGGGTTAGAAATGAAGCAGAGTCTGGTTCCAGGTTGTGTTTTAAGATTATTCCTGGTGGGACAGTCGAGCAGAGCCTCTCACCGCCGCACAGCCTCTCTGATCAGTGAATCCACAGCGGCGTGTCTGTCAGCCGCCGGCAGAGACAGAACGTTTCAGAACCGTTCCATCCAGCTCAAACTGGATGTGAGGGTTCCGCGGCGCTGAAGCGGTTCTGTGTTTCGCAGCGAGAGAACATTTCGCTCCATCGGTTGCTCGGCGACGTCAACGACTTGAGATGTTCACGCAGATTAAAGCGGCAGGACCAGCTGGCAGGGGGAGGGGTTAAACATCTGAGCCAGCCAATCAGCTCTCAGGATCACTGAGCTGAGGCGAAAGGGAAAACCTGGCAACCGGCCAGCAACCAGTCAGCAACCAGAGACCAGCCAGCAACCAGAGACCAGTCAGCAACCAGAGACCAGCCAGCAACCAGTAACAAGCCAGCAACCAGAGACCAGCCAGCAACCAGAGACCAGCCAGCAACCAGAGACCAGTCAGCAACCAGAGACCAGCCAGCAACCAGCCAGCAACCAGAGACCAGCCAGCAACCAGAGACCAGTCAGCAACCAGTAACAAGCCAGCAACTGGGCAACAACCAGCAATTGGTTGCCAACAGGTTGCCAACTGGTTGCCAACTGGTTGCCAACTGGTTGCCGAGTGGTTGCTGACTGGTTGCTGACTGTTGTCTGAGCCTGACCTTGAGCCTGACCTTGAGCTGCTTGTGTGGGTGGTGAGGGGACAGGCTCCGCCCCCTCTCGTTATCGCAGTGTTTACCTTCCTGAGAGATTTTTGGGTTCTGAAACCGCTGACAGGGACCAGGTAAGTGGTTTCTGTGTGTGTGAGAGACAGAGAGCATGTGTGTATATGAGTGTGTGTGTGTGTGTGTGTGTGTGTGTGTGCAATAAAGAGGCTGCATGTCACACAGTAACTGAATCCAAACAGCAGCTAAAAATAACTGTGTGTGTTTTCAGCCCAGAGCAGCACAGACGCTTGCAGCTTTAGTGTGTGTGTGTGTGTGTGTGTGTGTGTGTGTGTGTGTGTGTGTGTGTGTGTGAGTGAGCTCTCAGATCAATATGGTGTAAAGAACAACAAATGGGAGTATGGATTTCACTGAGACTTTAAAAGCTTCATGTCAAAAATGTCTCCATGCATTTTTTTATGATTTTCCTCCAATAAGAAAACAGCGTCTGAGTCTGTCCAATCAGAATGCGTCTGAATGCAGTTACAGGGGTTACAGGGGTTACAGGGGTTACAGGAGTTACAGGGTTACAGGGGTTACAGGGTTACAGGGTTACAGGGGTTACAGGGGTTACAGGGTTACAGGGGTTACAGGGGCTACAGGGTTACAGGGTTACAGGGGTTACAGGGTTACAGGGTTACAGGGGTTACAGGGTTACAGGGGTTACAGGGTTACAGGGTTACAGGGGTTACAGGGGTTACAGGGTTACAGGGGCTACAGGGTTACAGGGGTTACAGGGGTTACAGGGTTACAGGGGTTACAGGGTTACAGGGGTTACAGGGTTACAGGGGTTACAGGGTTACAGGGGTTACAGGGGTTACAGGGTTACAGGGGTTACAGGGTTACAGGGGTTACAGGGTTACAGGGTTACAGGGGTTACAGGAGTTACAGGGGTTACAGGGTTACAGGGGTTACAGGGTTACAGGGTTACAGGGTTACAGGAGTTACAGGGGTTACAGGAGTTACAGGGGTTACATGGTTACAGGGGTTACAGGGGTTGTGGGGATTTCAGGGTTACAGGGTTACAGGGTTTACATGGTTACAGGGTTACAGGGTTACAGGGGTTACAGGGGTTACAGGGGTTACAGGGGTTGTGGGGATTTCAGGGTTACAGGGTTACAGGGTTTACATGGTTACAGGGTTACAGGAGTTACAGGGGTTACAGGGTTACAGGGTTACAGGGGTTACAGGGGTTACAGGGTTACAGGGGTTACATGGTTACAGGGTTACAGGGTTACAGGGTTACAGGGGTTGTGGGGATTTCAGGGTTACAGGGTTACAGGGTTTACATGGTTACAGGGTTACAGGGGTTACAGGGTTTACATGGTTACAGGGGTTACAGGGTTACAGGGTTTACATGGTTACAGGGTTACAGGGGTTACAGGGTTTACATGGTTACAGGGTTACAGGGGTTACAGGGTTACAGGGTTTACATGGTTACAGGGGTTACAGGGGTTGTGGGGATTTCAGGGTTACAGGGTTACAGGGTTTACATGGTTACAGGGTTACAGGGGTTACAGGGTTACAGGGTTTACATGGTTACAGGGTTACAGGGGTTATAGGGGTTACAGGGGTCACGGGGGTAGAAAGTATACTGCATTGAAACTAGTCCAAGTAGCAATATTTACTGCAAACGCCCTGCAGGGTTGTCAAGGACAGCTTCTGGGTTGTTCAAGGGCTGTGATTGGCTGGGAGGTCGTTCAGTCAATCTAACTTGACCAATAGCTTTTCATGTCCTGGGTTTCATTTTGGACTGCCTCAGGAAAGGCTGGATCCAAAACTGACAGTGACAAAGTCACTTCCAGAACCTCAGCCCTGACCCAGCTTTAGAACCCTGAGCCTTTAGAACCCTGACCCAGCTTTAGAACCCTGAGCCTTTAGAACCCTGACCCAGCTTTAGAACCCTGAGCCTTTAGAACCCTGAGCCTTTAGAACCCTGACCCAGCTTTAGAACCCTGACCCAGCTTTAGAACCCTGAGCCTTTAGAACCCTGACCCAGCTTTAGAACCCTGAGCCTTTAGAACCCTGACCCAGCTTTAGAACTTGCTAACGACAATGAAGCTGAACACAAAAAACCTAAAATACACTTTTCATAATTATTATTGTAGACAGATTCAGTTTCTCTTAAATGATTTAAAGCTTTGGACAGTTGCCACTTAACAGTTCTGTTTTTTAATGTAATAACTTAAAAAAGGTTGTGATGTCTGTGATCCTGTGAGTGTAAAGAGGAATTTAAATTCCTGATCCAGAGTCTCTTCACAAGAGATAAAGACATGAGGCCAGAATGTGACACACAACTAAAAACGCTTTTCCTGACTCGGACAAAATGCTGTGTTCTCATCATGTTGCTGAGCCAGCAGGACGAGGTTCCAGGTTCCAGTTTAGCTGCTGAAGCCACAGGATACATGGCCTGGGGACGCACGGCGAGGAGATGCACGGCGAGGAGATGCATGGCGAGGGAACGCACGGCGAGGGGACGCACGGCGAGGAGACACACGGCGAGGAGACGCACGGCGAGGAGACGCACAGAGGAAATGCATGGTGTCAGCCCAGACACGTCTCTTTAATCACCTTTACTGGACGTTAGCACAGCAAATCGCCTGATGACTCACTGCCTGTAGCTCTGAGAACGCCAAAGCCTCCAGTGGGAGGAAGAGGAGGAGGAGGAAGAGGAGGAGGAGGGGGAGGAGGAGGTGTTTAATCTCCAGCCGCCTGGCCTTTGTCCCTGCAGCAGGAAACTGGGCCAGCTGTTGTATCAGCAGCTCAGAGGCTGAGTGAGTTCTGCTGCCAACAGCAAAGCCCAGATTCACTCAGACTGCAGAGCCGCCGCCGCCGCCGCCGCCGCCACCGCCACTGCCACCGCCACCACTCGTTAACAAAACCACAGGGATTACACTTCCTGATAATCCTAATCAAATATTTTACTGAAGGGAGTTTGTGGCTGCTCTGATGCTCAGGATCCATTTTCCACAACATGGAATCTTTTGCAAATTAATTGATTAAAAATGAATGAAATATTGAAGTTGATGTGGTTTCTGGTTTGTGTTCCACTTTTAACTTTTAACTGTTTCTCTGCAGCAGGAACACAGAACACTGAACACACAACACAGGAAGTGTAGAGAGACTGCAGAGGAAGAAGATCTGGTTCATGTGCACATGACCTCTGACCTCTGTCTGACCTCTGACCATCAAGCCTCCACCACCTGTAGTGAGGGCCTGCAGGTGAGGGGGCGGGGCCTGTTCTGCGTGGTCAGATGTAGACCAGCGCAGTGGCCATGATGCTGATTGGCTGTCAGGCCGCAGCAGGATGAGCAGGTAATGAGGTTGGCAGCTTCTCCGCCTGCCGGCACAAATCTCCAGCAGACCGGGGAACAGTAGCCAATCAGAGAGCTGCTGGTGTTCCAGCTGTTGACCGGTTCAGAGAGTGGCGTGACGGCTCGGCCGCCGGGTTAGCCAGCCGGGACGCTGCACGCTGTCAGTCAGACTCATCTTCACGTCAAAGAGCAGTGGTCGCTGGACGAAAACAAACTTGAGGAAGGGGTGGGTGTGGTCTTTGGTGTGGGTGTGGCCTCATGCATGCTCTCATTTTACAATATTTAATATTTACAGAACATCAAGATTGAATCTCTGTCCAGTTCTTCATCATATTCAGAGGTTCCTCTCCTTCACGTTCCTCTGCTCTCCTCCCAGAGCGAGCAGTGGGCTTTCAGAGCTGCCACATCACTCCTCCTCCCTTTCCTCCATTCATTCCACTACGATATGAACATGAACTTTCAGAGCCTTCACACTTTCTTCACTCCAGTTTTCCATCAGCCCAATAAAGTCCTCCACATGAGTTTTCCTAAAAGCAGCAGCACTGTTGGCTTTTCAGGACTTTTTCACACTGAACCCCCCCCCCCCCCCCCCCCCCCCCCCCCCCCACCTCCTCCTCCTCCTCCTCCGCTAGGGAAAATAGTCCCCGGGGAAACATTTTGCTTTCCACAGCCGATTATCAGCTGTGTGGTTTCTGAGTGTTGAGCAGAACACTATAAGGCGGCTGCTTCAAACACAAACTCACAGTTTGACTCTGTGTGGTGAAATCTTTAGGATCTGCAGGATGTGATCAACAGTTCGTTGACATGGAAAACGTGGAGACCAGACATTAAGGATCAGCGGGATGGAGCTTGAAGTCTGTTTGTCATTCTGCAGTGAATTTCCTGGAACTTCCTCAAGGACCCTTGGAAGCTCCCTTGACCCCAACTTCACAGTGTTTCCATGGATCCTTAAAAAGTCTTAAATTCAGTTTCTTAAGTTTAAGGCCTTAAAAAGTATTTAAGTATCTTAAATATACTTTTCATAAAGTATATTAAAATACATAAAGTGTGACTCCCTTTGACACCCACTGGTGCTCTATTATTCGTTTTTGCTTTTAACTCAAATAATGAACAGTTATTTAGTTATTATTTGATGTTTTTTAAATGTGTCCTGTACGGCGACCTTGAGTGCCAAGAAAGGCGCCTTTAAATAAAATTTATTATTATTATTATTATTGATGGGAAATGACAATTGATTCACTAGGCAAATTTGAGCAGTTCGGTCGCTTCACTACAGTCAGTTTCCGACCTGCAGAACGAACAGGTGAGCTAATAACCTGGGCGAGAGAATTCAGCGAGAAATGGATGGAAACCAGAAATTTGGCTGCTTGTCTGAAACCGGAGGCCTGTATCAGGAAGCGGGATTGAACGCTCCCTGCAGACGGGATGGTCCTCTCTGCGCTCCTGGGGGTCGTCGTGGGCGTTGCCGGCGTTACTGGCATCGGGGGCGGAGCTGAAATTTTTTTCTGAAAGTTTGACCTGTGATGCTTTCAAAGACTGGAGTGAGAAAACAGGAAGTTCTGTTTCCATTCTCTGAAACAGAAAACTCACTCTATGGGCCAATCCCATTTCTTATTTTCACCCCTACCCCTACCCCTCTTTTTCGAGTGCCACTTGCCCCTTGCTACAAAGTTCCAAGGGGTAGGGGTTGAAATACTCCCCTATGAAATGGGACAACCCTTCATCCCCGGAAACGTCATCATTAGTCATCAGTGACGTTGTAAACAGACGCGACGATTTTTTTTTTTGCCGGTAAATCTCAATCTCAAAATGACGTCTTCAGCTGTGGTAATCTCTCTTGCGTGGGCTGTCGGCATCTTTTTGCCGTTGTCAATAGCGAATCGGAAGAATGTAAGGAGATGTCTCCGCTGGGCGTTGTGCCTCAGAACGCCCCTCAGCCGTTGTAAAATCCCAGTAACCCACGGCTTCAAGGGGCTTATTGTTTAACTCGACGCCTGGGAGCGCCGGTGAATCACACCTATGCGTGAACGCGCAAAACGGAGGGCTAGGGGCAGGTGGTAGGGTTAAGGGGTGAATTGGGATTGGTGTGTGTTCTGGGATGTTTAGTGACATCATCAGTGACATCATCAGCCTGTTGTGGGGTGGCGGGGCTCAGGAGGCGGAGCAGTCGTCGGGTAATCAGAGGGTTCTTGGTTTGATCCCCGAGCATGTTGAAGTGTCCTTGAGCAAGACACTGAACCCCTGGTAGGCAGCCTCTGCCATCTTTGTGTATTTGTGTGTGTGTGTGTGTGTGTGTGTGTGTGTGTGTGTGTGAGTGAGGCAAAGTGCTGCGTGTGGTCAGTAGATGAGAATAACAACAAAGATGGAGTCTGTTCACCATTTAGCGCGCAGCGGACCAATCACAGAGCCTGTTCTATGCAGAGGAGCGCCCTCTGCAGGACACTCAGGAAGCTGCGGCGTAACCACAGAAACATTTTCACACCAAAACGGAGTGGAACTCCCCGGCGAGCCAAGATGGCCGCCGTCAGGACCAAAGCCTCGCAGCTTCACCATCATCATCTTCCTCAAGTTCAAACCAACAGGAGCCATTTTCCCCTGAATCCCGGCTCTAATCCCCTCTCCCAGTGCGCACACAAACACACACACACACAATCACACACACACACACACACACACACACACACACACACACACACACACACCATATTTCAGGGCCTTTCCTCTCAGCTCAGAACCAAATGCTTTTTGAAAAATATATACTGAGCACCAGAATGAACAACCGTGTGTGTGTGTGTGTGTGTGTGTGTGTGTGTGTGTGTGCACGCGCGTGTGTGTGTTTGACTTCACCTCAGTCTCTTAGTGTGACATGGATCTGATCAGGTGGGGATCAAACATTGTATCATTAAAGACATTTAAAAAAAAAAAAAAAAAATCCATGAATTAAACAGGAAACCACGAATTAACTTTGACATGATGAAGATGATTTGACATGATGAAGATGATTATTATGATGAAGATGATTATTATGATGAAGATGACTTAACATGATGAAGACGCTCTGACATGATGAAGGTGAAAACAGGTCAGACACCAGGAGCTGCGCTTTGGCGCAAAGCTGCGCGTGTCTGTTTCAGGTAAAGATGTTTACATAATAAAAGCTGATGTTTAGATAATAAAAGCTGAAGTTTACATGATAAAAGCTGATGTTTACATGTTTCCATGTTTACATGTTTACATGTTTACATTTTTACATGAAACGGGAAAAGCTTCATCATAACAACAAGCCGACGGGCAGCCACAGGTTTGTTTGCGCCCAGAGCGCACAGCCGCGGGACTCCCGCTGTCACACACACACACACACACACACACACACACACACACACACACACGCACACACACGGGAAGAGGAGAACGTGTCGCCTACCTGAGTTTTCAGCGGCTCACCGTGTTCAATGATGCTTATAAAAGGAATTTCCAAAAAAGAAGCCATAAATTCCACTTGTAGGATTTCTTCCTGGGTCTGGGGGAAGGCGAGCACGGCGGAAACCCCCTGCACGACCACGCTCTGGCACACACACCTGAACAGGGACTCCGGGTCCCCGCTGGCCGGCTGCCGGGCCAGCAGCTCCAGGCTCAGGTTGTAAGGCAGGAAGTTGTCGTGGCCCAGGACGGACACGGCGCGGTTCAGGGCGGCCTGGACCCGGGCCGGCTGCCGGGCCGGGAGCAGCGCGCCGAGGCGCACCGTGTGCCCGATCTGCGCCAGGATGTGGCACGGCTGGGGATGGAGCAGCGACCGGCCGATGAAGAGCTGGAGGAGGGAGAAGATCTGGACTCCGAGGTAAAAGTGTGGCAGGAATCTGGAGGAGGTGAAATTCATCCTGCTGCGCTCTCAGCATTGCCCTGCCGTTTCTCTGCCGCTCCGCGCCTCCCCGGAAACACCGACCGTGTTGATGCTGCCTGCCTCTTCTCCCGACCGCCGGAGACTGGCGAGCTGGAGGAGAGAGAGAGAGAGAGAGAGAGAGAGAGAGAGAGAGAGAGAGAGAGAGGATACACCTCTCCTCCTTCTCCTCTGTGGGAGCTGTGAAGATGAACATGAAAGAAAAGGAGGAGGAGGAGGAGCAGAGAGGATGCTGGGAGTTCCTGCCTGGCTCAAAGGTTCTGTGGCAGAATGAAGAACGATCTGACTGGTGAACATAAAAATAATAGATCACTCAGTGAGCATGTCGCTCTGTTCTAAAAGGTTATTTACAGAACTATGAAGGTTTTTTCCAACCTCATCACATCCAGTGAAGCAGATTTGTGTGTTTCTGCTGTTTGTTGTTTTAATGCAACAAGTTTCCTTCATCACAAAAAATTATCGACTGAATCTGATTCGTCTCCAAACTGGGAACCTCCCACTCTGCACCGAGGTTTTCTGCAGAACCACTGACTGTTCCAGTGAGCCTGAGCCATCAGAACAAAGAGCCAAAGTGAAGAACGGCTCTGGTTCCTGAAGGTTCTCTTCCTAAATGTAGATCTATTCAGTGTAGATCAGTTCAGTGGAAACTCTGCCATCAGGCAGCAACATTTTTAAAATGTGTTTTGGCCACACAGGAGAGGGTTCTGTCCAAAATGTACAGGCAGCAGGTCACAGAGGACAAACATACAATACATCCACACAGCCAGGCTGAATACTGATGGATACTACAGGAATATCACAGGAATATCACGGGAATATCACGGGAATATCACAGGAATATCACGGGAATATCACAGGAATATCACAGGAATATCACGGGAATATCACAGGAATATCACGGGAATATCACGGGAATATCACAGGAATATGAAGGACATGGAGGTGAGCAGCACCAAGGTTTGATTTGTCATCAGCTTCCATATCACAGCCAGAGCTGGGCCAGCATGTTACATAACACCCCCAATTTACAGACGCACTCTCTCTCTCTCTCTCTCTCTCTCTCTCTCTCTCTCTCTCTCTCTCTCTCTCTCTCTCTCTCTCACTCTCTCTCTCTCAGTAGGCATATGTAAATATTCCCATAGACTAAACATCTTTGAGAAGTGTAACAGAAATTAATCGACAGTAATTAGAAAACAAAAACCTGTGCAAACGTCACTGATCACAGATTAGCTCGGCACACAAGAAACTGAATGTAAAAAAAAAAATCCCTCCTGCCTGCAGACCTTGTCTTTTCTCCAGGTGTAGATGATGGTGAAGGTGCAACAGGAGGCAGCAGCCAGGAGGCCGGCGGCTTCCTGTGACTCACTGAACATTCAGACAGGAAAGCAAAACCAGAGCTTGAAAAGATCAAATTAAATATGGAGACATTTAAATTCCAAGAAGACCTGAAAGCACAGGGACACACACTCATATGAAATTTAATTCAATTATCTGCAGTCAAAGAACAGCACAGGAGGTAACACACTGTAGGCTAGATATGAAATATTGTTTAGATGGTCACAGACAATACAGAACTTTACATGATTAACTGGGTAGTTGCACTTTATTGAAATGAAAGTATAGATCTATGAAAATATGATAAACAATTACACGTCATTTATTTTTCACTGAAACAAATTAATTAAAAGTTGCATTAAAGTTTGATTGAGATTAAATTTATTGAATCCTTAAGCAAATGATTATTAAAAATATTGCTTGTTTTCAATGAATTAATAAACATTTCCAAAAGAATAACAATGAACTCTACATTTGGTACTTCCACTGACTGACAGCCCTGTGTTCTCGTCTGTCTATCTCACTGCCAGTTTACACACACACACACACACACACACACACACACACACACACACTGACAGTGCAGGCACGGCAGCAAACCGGCTCTGCAGGATGTTGCAACATCTTGAAACTGTGACATTAAAAAACTGTAACATTGTAACACTGTAACATTGTAGTGTGCTGCAGCAGCAGCTAGATGCACATTTGTTGCTCTCACAATGTCACAATGTTACAATGTTACAATATCATAATGTCAATATTGATAATTAGAGATGATTGGCGTGTTCTTGCCTCGCTGCAGGCCGGGCCCGCGGTTCTTCAGTGGAGCGGTTCTTCGCTCCACAGTGTTCCACAGCGTTCCACAGTGTTCTGGTGCTGGGTTAGGGTTAGGGTAAGGGTTAGGGGTGTCCAGTCAGAATCCATACAGATGACCGTTTGCAGATGACACCGTCCTGTTTAGAGTCCCCTTGAAATGACCTCATATGACCTCTACTTCCTGTCAAACAGAGCATCTGTAAATTAAAATTTCCTCCAATGATACCTTCACAAATCTTTAAACATCCTCTTTCATCTATCTGTCCCTTCAAAATAAAAGTGTGTTTCTCTCCCAAACTGACATCCTTGTTGGCACATTAAATCAAAAAATTCATTCCATGGGGTCTTTAACTATGTTGAGGTTAGAATTACAAATAATTTTTGTACTGATGGTGTGGTAGCTTTTGCAATTGCCAAAATCAGGAGTGTTGATGTTGATGTGTGTACCATCAACACTCCCCAGTACATTTGGAGCCCTGCTGTTTGGGACTTTGTGTTGTTCCAATGTAATCACAATGCCAAAGACACTTATCTTACGGTCCAGCTAAATGTGCAGGATATGTACATAAAGAACACACATATTCATATATATTATTTAGATATTTATTTATAGATATATATTAGAATATATTAGATGAAAAATAGAATTACCCTTAGCTCTATGTTTCTGCTGTGTTCACACCGGGCAGCGGTTACCTGCAGAGCTTCACGGCTGCTGACGGAGCTTCTCTTCATCTGTGAAACAGTTTTTCATCCTGATTGAGCATGAAAACACAACAGGAGTGATGTCACATTTTAACAGGAGGTCTTTCAGTCGTCATCACAGTTTTGGCTGATCAGTTTGTTTGATGTCAAACCCAACAGGTGACTCTCTGCTAGCTTTATAGCGGTGCTATCGTGCTTATGTATAGCTGTGTATCTCTCCACCAGCTGATTTAAACTGGCAGTTGTGGTGTTTTCTCCCTCATACAAGTGTAACAGATCATCCAGGTTTGACCCATTCCTTTTCCTCTCTCTTATCTGCAGGTAAAACAAGTTCACACCTGTCTGGGGCTTGTTGAGAGACATGCTGAGAAGTATAGCAGGACTTCATCTCGAAATAACTCCCAAACATCAGAGGCAAAGAGATGTGGGAGCGGAGGACAGGAAACACATAGTCCACATGTTGGATATTGACCAGTTAACCACCCACCTAACCCTAACCCTACTGTCCAATCAGTGATCCCGCTCTCCCTTGTCACATGACCAACTGCCCCACCAAGTTTGACACAGATGTGTTGAGAATGTTCACAGAGAACCTGCCAACAGACAGAATGTGGTGAAAACAGAATTCTCTCCAGGTAATTAACTCTTTGATTGAATCAGTGCCAGGAAACGATCCACTGAGTTAGAATATCTGAAAATATGTCACTGTGATATAGAAAATACAGTGCCACCAAAAAGTATTCACACCCCTTCACTTTTTCCACATTTTGTTACATGACAGACTTATTAAAACCGATTTGAGTAAAGTTTTCTTTTTAAAAATCTACACAAAATAGCCCATAATGACAAATTGAAAACATGGTGTCAGAAAAAGACAAGTAATTTTTTTTAAAAATGTAAACATTTAAACATAATAGGTACATAAGTGTTCACATCCTTTGCTATGACTCTCAAAATTGAGCTCAGGTGCATCCAGTTTCCACTGATCATCCTTGAGATGCTTCTACAACCTGATTGGAGTCCACCTGTGGTCAATTCAGTTTATTGAACATGATTTGGAATGGCACACACCTGTCTATATAAGGTCTCACAGGTGACAGTGCATATCAGAGCAGAAACCAAGCAATGAAGTCAAAGGAACTGTATGTAGACCTCTGAGACCAGATTGTGTCGAGGCACAAATCCGGGGAAGGATATAAAAAAATTCGGCAGCATTGAAGGTCCCGATAAGCACTGCGGTCTCCATTATTCGGAAATGAAAGAAGTTTGGAACCACCAGAACCCTCCCTAGATCTGGCCGCCCGACCAAACTGAGTAATTTGGGAAGAAGGGCCTCGGTCAGAGAGGTGACCAAGAACCCAATGGTCACTAAGGTGGAGCTCTTTGTGGAGATACAACAACCAACCAGTAGGTCAACCATTGCTAACTCCACCAGTCAGGCCTTGATGGTGGAGCGGCCAGACTGAAGCCACTGCTCACTAAAAGGCACATGGCAACCCGCTTGGAGTTTGCCAAACAGCACCTTGAGGATTCTCAGACCAGGAGAAACAAAATTCTCTGGTCTGATGAAATCAAAATAGAACTTTTTGGTCTGAACTCCAAGCGTCATGTCTGCAGAAAAACAGGCACCGCTCATCTCCTGGCTAACAGCTTCCCTGCCGTGAAGCCTGGCGGCGGCGGCATCAGGCTGTGGGAATGTTTTTCTGCAGCGGGAACTGGGCAACTATTCCACATAGAGGGAAAGGTGACAGCAGCCAAACATAGAGAGAGTCTTCAAGAAAACCTGCTCCAGAGCGCTCTGGAACCCAGACCACGGCGACGATTCATCTTCCAACAGGACAATGAGCCAAAGCTCACAGCCAGGATAACACAGGAAAGGCTTCAGGAGGCTGAAGGTCCCTGAGCAGCCCAGCCAGAGCCCAGATATTAATTCTATTGAACATCTGTGGAAAGACCTAAAAATGACTGTCTACAGATGCTGCCCACCCAACCTGACTGAGCTTGAGAGGATCTGCAGAGGAAAAACGGGAGAAAATGCCCAAAACAGGAGTGCCGAGCTTGTAGAGACACACCCAAGAAGACTTGAGGCTGTGATTGCTGACAAAGGTGCTTCAACAAAATATTGAGCTGTGGGTGTGAATACCTATGTACCTACACTACCAGTCAAAAGTTTGGACACACCTTTTCATTTCATGTTTTTTCTTTATTTTCATGACTATTTACATTGTAGATTCTCACTGAAGGCATCAAAACTATGAATGAACACATGTGGAGTTATGTACTTAACAAAAAAAGGTGAAATAACTGAAAACATGTTTTATATTCTAGTTTCTTCAAAATAGCCACCCTTTGCTCTGATTACTGCTTTGCACACTCTTGGCATTCTCTCCATGAGCTTCAAGAGGTAGTCACCTGAAATGGTTTTCCAACAGTCTTGAAGGAGTTCCCAGAGGTGTTTAGCACTTGTTGGCCCCTTTGCCTTCACTCTGCGGTCCAGCTCACCCCAAACCATCTGGATTGGGTTCAGGTCCGGTGACTGTGGAGTCCAGGTCATCTGCCGCAGCACTCCATCACTCTCCTTCTTGGTCAAATAGCCCTTACACAGCCTGGAGATGTGTTTGGGGTCATTGTCCTGTTGAAAAATAAATGATGGTCCAACTAAACACAAACCGGATGGGATGGCATGTCGCTGCAGGATGCTGTGGTAGCCATGCTGGTTCAGTGTGCCTTCAATTTTGAATAAATCCCCAACAGTGTCACCAGCAAAACACCCCCACACCATCACACCTCCTCCTCCATGCTTCACAGTGGGAACCAGGCATGTGGAATCCATCCGTTCACCTTTTCTGCGTCTCACAAAGACACGGCGGTTGGAACCAAAGATCTCAAATTTGGACTCATCAGACCAAAGCACAGATTTCCACTGGTCTAATGTCCATTCCTTGTGTTTCTTGGCCCAAACAAATCTCTTCTGCTTGTTGCCTCTCCTTAGCAGTGGTTTCCTAGCAGCTATTTGACCATGAAGGCCTGATTGGCGCAGTCTCCTCTTAACAGTTGTTCTAGAGATGGGTCTGCTGCTACAACTCTGTGTGGCATTTATCTGGTCTCTGATCTGAGCTGCTGTTAACTTGCCATTTCTGAGGCTGGTGACTCGGATGAACTTGTCCTCAGAAGCAGAGGTGACTCTTGGTCTTCCTTTCCTGGGTCGGTCCTCATGTGTGCCAGTTTTGTTGTAGCTTGATGGTTTTTGCGACTCCACTTGGGGACACATTTAAAGTTTTTGCAATTTTCCGGACTGACTGACCTTCATTTCTTAAAGTAATGATGCCCACTCGTTTTTCTTTAGTTAGCTGATTGGTTCTTGCCATAATATGAATTTTAACAGTTGTCCAATAGGGCTGTCGGCTGTGTAGTAACCTGACTTCTGCACAACACAACTGATGGTCCCAACCCCACTGATAAAGCAAGAAATTCCACAAATGAACCCTGATAAGGCACACCTGTGAAGTGAAAACCATTTCAGGTGACTACCTCTTGAAGCTCATGGAGAGAATGCCAAGAGTGTGCAAAGCAGTAATCAGAGCAAAGGGTGGCTATTTTGAAGAAACTAGAATATAAAACATGTTTAGAGTTATTTAACAATTTTTTCTTTGCTACATAATTCCATATATCTTGCTTCATATATTTGATGTCTTCAGTTTGTATCTACAATGTAGAAAGTAGTAAAAATAAAGAAAAAACAATGAATGAGAAGGTGTGTCCAAACTTTTGACTGGTAGTGTATTATGTTTAAATGTTTACATTTTTAATAAATTTAGAAAAATGTCTGATAACATGTTTTCACTTTGTCATTATGGGCTATTTCATGTAGATTTTTTAAAAGAAAACTTTACTCAAATCAGTTTTAATAAGTCTGTAACGTAACAAAATGTGGAAAAAGTGAAGTGGTGTGAATACTTTCTGGTGGCACTGTATTGTGGGCTTAAATAATAAAGTGTGTTTCTAAGTGAAATTATGCTTACAAACAGAAGAAGAAGAAAACAAAACCCCATTGGATGGTGTGTGTAAATGAACTGGCATCACTCTGACTTCCTGTGTGGAGACTTGGGGCAGTGACACCAAAATATTATGTTGTCACGGTCTGTGGACAAGAAATATTAAAGTGTAATTGGTGAGATTTTGGAGGAATCCATGGAAAATGAGAGAGTGAATGTTTTCCCAGCAGGTCAGTGTGTGTGTGTGTGTGTGTGTGTGTGTGTGTGTGTGTGTTTGTGTGCAGATGTGTGTGTGTGCAGGTGTGTGATGCAGCAGCTGCAGCTTGCTGTCTTGTTGTGGAAACTGGAGGAGACACACACATTTCTTTGTCCTGACAGGTGACAGCTGTTAGCGAGAGCCTCGCTGTGATGCTGAAATTTGTGACAGCAGCTCTGGGATCAGCTCAGGCTGCAGCCGCCGGCCTCTGCAGGACACACACTGACAATTTATTTCTCCAAATAAATTTCAGACTGACAGACTCGTAAATGACACGTGAATGAGAACCCGACCTGCCGATTTGGACAGCAGATCCTGAACCCTGAACTCTGACCCTGGTTGTCCTCCTGTGGCAGTGAAAGGTCAGGAGTTCAAGTTGCCAGGTGTCAAAGGTGTCAGGTGTTAAAGGTGTCAGGTGTTAAAGTTCTCTTTCAGCTGCGCTCAGACAGATGTCAACATGTGACACAGATCTGAGTCTTTTTAGCTTTGAATCAGATCCTGAATCAGATCAGGATCTGACACCTGCTGGTGTGACACCGTGTGAAAGCTCACATCAGAATTCATGTGGGTTTTTGTTTGTTTGTTTGTTTTTGCACTGAGCATGCTCAGATCTGCCAGAGCAGCCATGTTGCTGTTACCATGGAAACTATTCAAGAAATTCCTTGTCATCTCCATTTCTGTGACGCCACAAACATACTCTGTTCCTCTCCAATGAGCTCTCTAAACAACCAGTGGCCACTCGCATCCAAAACTGATGGCAAACGCCCCGTCCATCAGAGAGCATCGGGCAGGACTCTCAGCATCTGAGAGAAAATAAACCAGCATAAACCTCCTAACCTAACCTAACCCTGTCTGAACCTGCAGCTCACCTGCTGGTCCAGGTGCTTGTGGTTCGTGCAGCTCCGTCCTGGCCGGGCTCCTGGCGGCGCTCAGGTCTCTGCAGATGATCGAGAAGCTGGCGCTGCATCTGGTCTTCAGCCAGCCCAAAACAGCTCACGTCATTCCACCGCTCATATCCCTCCGCCGGCTCCCAGCCGCTGCTCGCATCAAACTCAAGGCCTGGACCAGACCTGCTCCTGCCCACCTGGCCTCCCTCCTCCAGGTATTTGCTCCCTCCCGGCCTCCTCGCTCCTCCGTGCAGCGCCTCCTGCAGCCTCCGGCACAACGAGGCCCTGAAGCAGCAGCTGGACTCTGCTCCTCTGTGGCTCCTCACTGCAGGAACGAGCCGCCGAGCTCCATCCCGCCTGCAGAGTCTCCTCAGTCTGTAAGAGGAGGCTGACCCTGCTCCTCAGGGAGCAGCTGCTCACCTGATGGACTGTGTTAAAATCATTCGGCCTCCATGCTCTCCTCCTTCTTCTCAGCTCTGCCTGCGCTCTGTCCTCTGGACCAGAAGCAGAGCTTCAAGGCTCTTGATGTCGTTGTTCTCTCCTGAACAGATCTTTGTTTGTTGTGGTATAAAAACTCCTTCCTGTTGCAGAGAGGAGGGGGAGGGGTCATGGAGGACAAACAGGAAGCAGCTCTGACCTCTGACCTCATGGAGGAGGAATTACATCAATTAAATATCAAAAAACAGAAAAAAAAATTGTCACACTCCTCCAGTTTGTGTTTGGAAGATTCTTCAGTCTGTTTAAGACTAAAATCAAATCCACATATGAATATTTTTATGAAGAACATTTTGTGGCATCTGGTTTCGATTTGACCTGTTTCTAATCTACGTGTCACTTTTCTTATCAAGTCTCCTTTAGTTTGTTTTAATCCATTTTCTTCTTTTTTTAATGTCCCACTGCTGTTCATAAACCGTAGAACTGCTGTTATTTTTATTATTAATATGAGTCGTATCAGCATTATTCATGTTACAGAGGAACACTTTGTGTCACTGAGTGAAAACTAGTTTGGACCTTCAGAGTCGAGACAGAGTGCTGATCAATAGAACCTTCAGGAAACTTTGTCATGCTTTATTTAGTGTGTGTGTGTGTGTGTGTGTGTGTGTGTGTGTGTGTGTGTGTGTTTGTGTGTGTGTGTGTGTGTGTGTGTGTGTGTGTGTGTGTGTGTGTGTGTGTGTGTGTGTGTGTGTGTGTGTGTGGTGCTTTGCATTCAGCCAGGCTTTGGTCAAACACGATTTAGTGTCTGTGCAGCGCGGCAGCAGCTGGAATCAGCAATGTGGCTTCAAGGACGGGACGGCGCTCAGTTTGGAGCGGCGTGGACAGACAGGAAGTGACATCATGAATATTCGCCTGCCTGGGGGTCATGGGAGGTCACAGGCCTCACAGGAACAGGAAGTGGACTCACTGCCCGTGTGGGCGGAGCCTCAACTGGATCTGACAGCCGCTGATGGGCCCCTGTCATGTAAATGATGATGTCACCATGTGATCACGTGATCATGTGATCACGTGATCACATGATCACATGATCACATGGTACCAGACTAAGTCCTGGGCATTTATTAGACTTAGATATTAAATGGATTCTGATGTTGTCTCATGCACACACACATGCACACACACACACACACACACACACACACACACACACACACACACACACAGCGGTGACCTCTACCTCATGTAAACCACAGAACCATTTAATTTGTTGTCAGAAACTACATTTCACACTCCACCTCCCTTTTAATTCGCTGCGCTAGAGGGAGTTGCAGGTACAGAGCTGAGTG
>NC_043983.1:36405400-36407900 GCF_902150065.1 Myripristis murdjan
AATTCACGTTCTTATTCTGATGAAGATAAACATTTCTTATCAGATCATTTCATCGATGACTAGAATAAATAATTGTTTTGTAGTTTTCTCCAATGTCTTGTCATGTTTTTTCAAATATTTTTTGAAAACATGAACTATTTGATGTCCTTGCTCATTTTAGTTGGTGACGACATCCTGATGCAGAGCCACACAGGGCGGGAAGATGAGGAATAACTCTTGTATGTGGAACCACCAGAACCCTCAAGGTCACTTTCTAAATTGCTTCTTAAAAGCTTTTTTTTTTTTTTTTTTTTTTTTTTTTGTTTTAAATAATTGCACTGGTCTTAATTACTAACCAAGTGATCGCTTTGAATATTTCCTGTTTGTCTTTGTCACAGACCTTGTAAGCTTTTCACAACGTTATCCATCATGTCTACTATAATCATGATATATAAATGAATGTGGACAAAACGGAGTTGTTTTTTCTGATTGGCTCATGCAGCAACATTCTCTGGCAGATGGAATGACTTTTTATTTTTATTTGAATGATTCAGGAGAAACCTAAGGTTTGTCTTTGAAGGTTGCGGAGAAATCGACTGATTTCAGTGAAAATGAAGGGAAGGTGTTCAGTTACAGCTGAATCATCACATTTTTCATTGTTCTGGAAGGTGATGATGATGATGATGATCCACAATCAGCCTTCCTCCTCTTCCACACAAACACACAGACAATCTGTTGTCTGTGCAGAGCAGTGCATGCTGGGTACATCGTGGTGAGTGGACAGATCATTTGCTAAGACACTCAGAGCAGATCTGTGTGATTGACTTGGATTTGTTTGTGGAATGGCACTTTGTGAGATTGGGTACATTTACTTGTGTTAGGGTTAGGGCACGGCCTTGCCGCATCCGGTGTGGCGGCGACGTTGACGTACAGCTCAGCGCTCGATGCGGCGTCTACGTATTTATGTCTATGTGATTTACGTTGTCAATATCATAGTTTGACTACAATGCCGGCTGTTAAGAAGGAAGGAAGGAAGGAAGGAGGGAAGGAAGGAATTAATTAATTAATTAATTAATAACAAAAGAAAGGGAAGGGGAATGAAAAGAAAAGAGAGGGAAATAAATAAATAAAAAGATATATTTCCCCCCCTTTCTCCGTCTCTGTTATTCCTTAAATATATACAGTACAGGCCAAAAGTTTGGACACACCTTCTCATTCAATGCGTTTTCTTTCTTTTCATGACTATTTACATTGTAGATTCTCACTGAAGGAATCAAAACTATGAATGAACACATGTGGAGTTATGTACTTAACAAAAAAAGGTGAAATAACTGAAAACATGTTTTATATTCTAGTTTCTTCAAAATAGCCACCCTTTGCTCTGATTACTGCTTTGAACACTCTTGGCATTCTCTCCATGAGCTTCAAGAGGTAGTACTATTAGGAGGAGGAGGGCAAAACAGGGCTCAGAGCTGGACTCTGGTGGAAGGCCAGAGGGCAGATGACCACGGGCGGGGCGATGCTCGGGCGGACGGCCAGGGCGCGAAGAACCAAGCACGGGGTGGTGCTCCGGCGGACGGCCAGGGCGTGAAGAACCAAGCACGGGGCGGTGCTCGGGTGGACGGCCAGGGTCCCGGGAACCAAGCACGGGGTGGTGCTCCGGCGGACGGCCGGAGCGCTGCCGGCCAAGGCGGAACCTCCCTGGATGGCAGCAGTGCGGGCGGCACCAGACTGCAGGCCAACCATGAAGTCCTGCAGCGTGGACTCGGGACCGCCGGGCAGCGGCAGCGTGGACTCGGGACCGCCGGGCAGCGGCAGCGTGGACTCGGGACCGCCGGGCAGCGGCAGCGTGGACTCGGGACCGCCGGGCAGCGGCAGCGGCCAGCCAGTTGAACACGGGGAACTGGGACAGGGACTGGAACCAGGTCAGCCAGTTGAACACGGGGAGCTGGGCTTGCTAGGCTGCTGGAGTTGGTAGCTGGGCTTGCTAGGCTGCTGAGACTGGTGGCTGGGACTGCCAGGAAGCTGGGGCTGGTGTCGGGGTTGCGGCCAGCCTGCAAATTGCCGATACACCCGAGAAGTGCACTTGCAGGAACAGCCGGAGCCCGGGATGCAACCATCATCCTGACAGAGGAGGTGATCTCCGCGACCTGCTGTGAGATCTGAGTGATCGTAGCCACCAGCGTCCGGTTGCAGTCTTTGAGTTCTCTGAGTTTCTGCTTATGGAAGTCCAGAAAAGTGCCTTGTCCAGTCAGGGCCTGGGCCACCGGCTCCGCAAGGCTCTCAGTGCGGCCAGTTTGTTCCAAGAAAGAATATTGCTCTGCTGGGTCCTGTAGTGGTTGGTTCATTCTGTCACGGGGCTGGAAGGTGGAGGACCCAAAAGCAGGAGCCGCAGGCAAAAATGCTCAATGGAAACCAAAAATTTAATAAATGACAGGGAAGACAAAAAACTAAGGCAGAACGCAACAGGACACAAACAATGAACCAACAAGGAACAGAACTCAAAACAGGACTTAAATAC